>NC_134090.1:16486087-16786087 GCF_000715075.1 Nicotiana tabacum | reverse complement strand
ATTGGAATAATGGGAAAGAGCCGCCAAGTGTCATCCCCGGATTCCCTGAATTATTCTCCAGGTCAAGTGGGACTTCAAATGTTCCCATAAATTATCCTGCTACCCCATTCGGGTACCCAGCACCTCAGCCTTCTCTGCTGGATCGCCTTCTGACTCTCATCCCCGAATGTCAGCCACCGATGCAAGCATGAACATCTTTACTGCATCGCCTTGCCCAATTACGGCACAGCCTGCCACGTACAAGCCAAGCTTTGACTCATCCTCTTTTACATTCCAAGCACCATCGTTCTCAATGGAACCAACTAGATTCGCTACCAGCACTAATCCTCTGGCGACTCAGTGCGAGCTTGCGCCCAGGCAGGATCAGAGCCCCAGAATTGCAGAACAAAATGAGATTGCCAAGAGAATGAGAAGCCTTGAACAAAGTTTGAAAAATATGCAAGGATTGAGCGGACAGAAGAGCGTCTCTTACGCCGACCTATGCATGTTCCCTCACGTGCACCTGCCAGCGGGTTTCAAGACCCCGAAGTTCGAGAAATACGATGGGCACGGCGACCCCATTGCACATCTTAAGAAATACTGCAACCAATTGCGGGGAGCCGGCGGAAAAGAAGAACTGCTAATGGCATATTTTGGAGAAAGTTTGGTGGGAGTCGCTTCGGAATGGTATATGGACCAGGACATATCTCGCTGGCATATATGGGATGATCTTGCCAGAGACTTCGTAGGGCAGTTTCAATATAATATTGACATCGCACCAGACAGAAATGCTTTGTCAAACTTAAAGAAGAAACCCTCGGAAAGTTTCAGAGAATACGCCATCAAATGGCGTGAGCAAGCGTCAAGGGTAAAACCTTCCATGGACGAGATAGAGATGGTCACTACTTTTCTCCAGGCTCAAGAGTCCGACTATTTCCAAAACATGATGTCGGCCATGGGAAAGCCTTTCGCAGAAGCGATTAAGATCGGAGAGATGGTGGAGAACGGTTTGAAAACGGGAAGAATTTTGAGTCAGGCAGCCATAAAGGCAACCTCCCAAGCCGTCCAAAGCGGGTCTGGAGGAATAGCAAGAGGGAAGAAGAAAGAGGAAACATCCATGGTAGTGTCAGAGGTGGGAGAATATCGTAATCCCGGGATTTGTTCTTCGGAAAGAACCTCGCAACATTATTTCCCTCACCAAAATGCGACCTACGCCCCTCAGCCTTACATGGTTATGAGCACCCAGACTTATATCCAGCGGTCACAACCAGTCAATCGGGGGCAGGCCCCACGTCCTAGGAATCAGCCTCCTCACCGAAACCACTACAATCCTCGACCTCCTCAAAATAATTTCCGTCCTCGGGAACCACCCAGGAGACCCAACTACACACCAATCGGTGAACCCTATTCCGTCCTATTCCCTAAGCTTGTCCAAATGAATTTGTTGCAGCCCATACCACCAAATGGGCAGAACCCGGGATCACCATCATATCAGCGGGGTGTCAGATGTGCATACCATTCAGGGGTAGAAGGGCACGACACCAACGACTGTTGGACATTGAAACAAGCTGTAGAGAATCTGTTAGACCAAGGGAAGATTGTGTTGAGAGATGAGGATATCCCAAATGAGACCAATAATCCGTTGCCCGCCCACGACAACGGGCCGATAGTTGGGATGATTTGTGAAGACGAGGAAGTCGATCTGGCACTGAAAGCCATAATTGCTATTGCTGATACAGAAAAGGGACCCAGGGTAACTCCGGAACAAGAAAAAGGAATAAGTGATGTATTCAAGCAGGCCTCCATAGTATGGGGGACGGTCAAAACACCTCGGCCGAACGAGCCAGTGTTTGTCGGACGCATACCACAGGAACCAAAATACAACAAAGAGGGAGATGATGAGGTGTCCCCGCTCGACGAGAGTGAGGAAATATGTGAGGCGACAAGGGAAGAGCTATGCGAAATACACATGGTCCAGCCAGGAGAGGGCACTAGCATCGTTGAAGTATCGTACATGGGACCAAGCACCTAGTTTCAAAACTAGAAGGCTATGCCATTCTTGATCAAATGGAAGTCCTAATGAACCTGTCTTGCCACTTTCTCTGCATCACGAGTAACCCCAGAGAGTGGCTCGGATGTTTTTCTTCAGTTTCATGTTTTTAATTTCCTGAATGTCGACCTTTTTCCTTATCTTCCCCCAAAATGCCAAGAAATGAAATCCTTACTCACTTTCTTCTTCTATTTTTTCTTTTGTGTTCTCTTCAATTCTGATAAATGCAGCTTTAAATAACATGACATGTTTGCGGACTTCATGCCCGGATCACGAGAACTCCGATCAGACTTCAAATAATGAGTCAAAATGTGAGATATAAAGAATTTGAAAAGTAGGAACAACTAAAGAAAATTGGTTCATGGTTTGGAAAATGTCCGTCACTAAAGCAGAATTTGAGAGCAGTAAATGGGTTTAGACCCGTACAGAATGATAACCTTAATAACTGCGGTTTGTCACGGGCAATTATACCCAGAAAGAATGGTCCATACGTCATTGAAGAACGTTACCAAATGGAGCATTTGTATCTGGGCGACGTCGAAAGGAACGACGTCAGCCTTGCTTGGAAAGCAGGTGCAGCGATATGTCTAAATCACTCTGGCGATATCTTTGCACAGTTTGAGATGACGAAGGCTTCCATTCTCACTACCCAAACACTATCAACCCTTTGCAAAACCCATTTGAGCTGATTACCCTCTTTGGAACCTGAAAATATTGCTGAAAATAAGTTGAAAAAAAAAAACAAAAACAAAAACAAAAACAAAAACAAAAACAAAAACAAAAACAAAAATCCAAAAACAAAAACAAAAAAACAAAAATCCAAAAAAACAAAAGTGGCCTGAACTACGTTTGACTTGATTCCGAAAGGATACGTAGGCAACCTCTCCTTGGGGATCAGTCACACCAACAATAAAATCCAGGAATTCCCCCGAAAATAAAACTAGGGCAGAAGTTATAACGATTCAGCAATGATCCCACCCAAAAGTTCCAAAGTTGTAGTTCAATCCAAATTCTTTTCACCCCAAACCTTTTTAAGTCCTTCTGATCAATCAGCAAAGCATTTCAAAATAGGAAGATGGAATTATTTGGGTCCGATACAACAAAATAAGGAGAATAAAGATGAGAGAGTCTTGTCGTTGAAAACCTTTGGGCACCGTGAGGCGACGAGAGAAGAGAAATTGAAATGAGAGAGCTTGTTTAGTAAAAACTCGCAAGGAGTACTAGCAGGCGACAGTAAGAAGAGAAATGAGAGAGGTCGACTAGCGAAAACCCGCAAAGGGCGTTGTCGGCCAAAAAGATGATTCCACCTCAGAAAGTTCTAGCAAGGTTCCCGGGTTTTTGAAAAAATATAGATCTGTTTTGATTCATGAGGAAATGCAAGTTCTCGGAGGTCAGGCATCCAGTCCAAAAGGCATGTCATGTCAGTTTGAAACTGGCATACACTCCAGATAAGTCCCTCTTTTCTCCCCGAAAGGGGCGTTTCTCTTTAAACTCATATGTTCTCCTTTACATAGTTTTCTTTGAGTTCTTTTTGATCTAACTCTTAATTCCGTAGTAATCGCAAAGAAAGGTGGCAGGACCGATTTTACAGGGTTCCGTTTGGCGAGAGTCGAATAAAATGTACAACCTCGGTGGCGCGTCAGTCCCATCCCGACTGGCCATGATAGTTGATTTGCTTCCAAAACCGACAAATCCCCACAGGCTATCCCTTGTACAATTCCCCAAAGAAGTCCACCCCAGCACATCCCCAGCAAGTTTGCTACAAAAAAAAAAAAAATCCCCACAGAGTCTCCCTGATTAAAATCCCCACCAAAATCCCCAAGCAGAAAGGGACAGAAAAGCCAAAGCCTTATAAGACAAATCATCACAAAATCTGGAAACGCAAGTCTGAGTAGTCCAAAGGTTTTCGCATGTGAAATCCAATCAATAACAGAGTTTCTCAACAAGAAATGGGCCAAGACAGAGCAATTGGAACAATCAAGGCCCCCAAACCAACCGCCGTTGTCAAACTAATAATCTTTCTTTGTTTAGGAAAATTGAGACAGGTGCGACACAAAGCAGCTGTGCAAGAAGCAGGTGTAGCCCAAAAGAGATAAGTGCGTAAGCATTGAAACAACCTTGCAGCAGAAAACGGTCAAAGGTAAGTTTCCCATGATATTTTCATGCATTTTGATTGAAAACCATGGATCTCCCTGGCATAACCCAAGGGGCTTTATCAACCCAAATCTCTTCGGCATAACCCGATGAATCTTCCCGGCATAACCCGATGAATCTTCCCGGCATAACCCGATGAATCTTCCCGGCATAACCCGATGAATCTTCCCGGCATAACCCGATGAATCCTCCCGGCATAACCCGATGAATCTTCCCGGTATAACCCGATGAATCTCCCCGGCATAACCCGATGAATCTTCCCGGCATAACCCGATGAATCTTCCCGGCATAACCCGATGAATTTTCCCGGCATAACCCGATGAATCTTCCCGGCATAACCCGATGAACCTTCCCGGCATAACCCGATGAATCCTCCCGGCATAACCCGATGAATCTTCCCGGCATAACCCGATGAATCTTCCCGGCATAACCCGATGAATCTTCCCGGCATAACCCGATGAATCTTCCCGGCATAACCCGATGAATCTTCCCGGCATAACCCGATGAATCTTCCCGGCATAACCCGATGAATCTTCCCGGCATAACCCGATGAATCTTCCCGGCATAACCCGATGAATCTTCCCGGCATAACCCGATGAATCTTCCCGGCATAACCCGATGAATCTTCCCGGCATAACCCGATGAATCTTTCCGGTACAACCCGATGAATCTTCCCGGCATAACCCGATGAATCTTCCCGGCATAACCCGATGAATCTTCCCGGCATAACCCGATGAATCTTCCCGGCATAACCCGATGAATCTTCCCGGCATAACCCGATGAATCTTCCCGGTATAACCCGATGAATCTCCCCGGCATAACCCGATGAAGCCTCCCGGCATAACCCGATGAATCCTCCCAGCATAACTCAATAAATCTTTTCGGCATAACCCGAGAACCTTTCCATGCAATCAGCATTAGGGTTTTAAACCCTAAACTGAATTTTCCTTTTAGTCAGCATTAGGGTTTTAAACTCTAAACTGAGCTTTTTCATGCATCAGCATTAGGGTTTTAAGCCCTAAACTGAACTTTTTCCTTTCAGCCAGCATTAGAGTTTTAAACTCTAAACTGAGCTTTTCCATGCAATCAGCATTAGGGTTTTAAACCCTAAACTGAACTCTTCCTTTCAGCCAGCATTAGAGTTTTAAACTCTAAACTGAGCTTTTTCATGCAATCAGCATTAAGGTTTTAAGCCCTAAACTGAACTTTTTCCTTTCAGCCAGCATTAGAGTTTTAAACTCTAAACTGAGCTTTTTTCATGCAATCGGCATTAGGGTTTTAAACCCTAAACTGAACCTTTCCCCAGCTAGTCGGTATTAGGGCTCCAACCCTGAACTAAGCATGCATATCCTCTTTCATCAATTTTATGAACTTCCTGGTAAATAATTAACGAAATTTTCCTAGTGAAACTGGGGCAGAAAATTTCGTTCGTTTGTTTGTTTTTCCCGCAGGTCTAACCTCGAGGCACACGGATCGAAATGACCCACGAGATGAGTCTCGACTCAGAATCAAAGAAGAAAAAAAAAGGCAAAAAGAAGACATCCCGAGATATCAGAGTGAATGGAGAGCAGATCGACTCCAACATTTGACTAAGGTCCTAAACCCTGCCAATTGCGTCTCACTCAGTATCCCAGAGGTTAAACAAGTCGCCGCAACTCGCAAGCATCAAGATTCAGATCGGAGTCTACAAGCAGAATCAGCTAAGACCCAAGATCAAGTCGTAAAAGAATCATAGATAGGAATCTTGTAACTAGCAGTTGACATACACATAGGTAGTTAGTTCAGTTTCTAATTTTCGTTTGGTTGTAATAAGGCGGTCAGTGACGTAGCAGTGACAACAGCAGCAACAGTAGCAGCAAGCATTGCAATCCCATGGTAGTCCCAGCTACCAAAACTTCTCGAACTACATTGACCTGATTCCTGTTTAGCCCAGGATATGTAGGAAATCTTTGAAGCAAGATTCGGTCAGATCTTTCAAAAAAACATGCTTCATACGGAGTGGTCTATAGGCAAAAATCGCTCATACACGCTCACTTTATCTTTGCACGAAAACACTTCGTGTTTCCGAACAAAGAGGGGCAGCTGTGAGCACGTGATTTTTGTTTTGCGCGACAGTCGCTCCAAAAGAATAAAATTGGTCCTGCTGTACAATTTTGGATTTCCGTGCGGCACTTTGCTGATTTATTTGTGACTTTGGCCCGTTTTTATTTATTTACTTTATTAAAACAAAGTTCAAAAAATGTGTACGTGTCATGCATAATCTGAACCGTAACATGGTTTAAATAGAAAAGCATAAACAAGCATCTTCGTCCGTGATGTTATGTTGTTTGATTTTACCTGTTTTGAAATATTTTTAGTGTGTGTGCAAATAATTGTAGTGAGTGTGTATTTAATTTTTATTTTTGATTTTTTTGCTTAGTTTTGTTTTTAAAATAAATAAGGAAAAGAGATGAAAATAATAATAAAAAATAATAATAAAAGAAAGAAAAGAAAAGACCCCTTCCGAACTTGGGACAATTTGTTAAATTGGCCCAACAAACTCAGCCCAAAACCTAGGCCTGCCCGGTCCAGTCCAGATGATGCCCAGAGAGAGTCCAAACGACGTCGTATGGATACAGTTTGATCTGGGCCGTTGATCTCAGATTGATCAACGGCCAAGATCACATTTCCTATACCCACGAACAGAACCCGACCCGTTTCCACCCGGACCAACCCAAACCCCCTTTAGTTGAAACGACATCGTTCCCCCGAGGCCTTTAGATCTAAACCATTGATTCCATTTAATCCGATGGCTGAGATTAGCCGCCTATTCCATATATAAGCCTATAACCTTACCCTGCCCCCCTCATCAGATACCCCAGCTCTCGTCTTCAACCTCATCCCCATCAAACCCTAGAGCCGCCGCTGTATCCTCCACCATGAAAATCGGCGGCATGGACGCCGGTGACTTTCCCCTTAACACCCTAGAACCCCCTTGCCATCCTGAACATGAATCCATTAACCCTGTAGTTCGAATCCCTCCCCACCTTCTCGAATCTTCATTTGAAGATTCGAGTCGAAACTCGATCTACACGGTTCAACCCCAGCTTCACACCAGATACTCCCCAGACCCCCCTCGTGACCAAACCATACTTGGTTTGGTCCGAATCTGATCAGGGAAGCCTGAATCCCAGATCTAAGTTTGAAGGTTTTGTGTCCTTCGTCACTGGTTCATACCGGTTCAACCGAAGAGATTAAGGTCTAATGGACTTCAATCAAAGTGTTTCTCATCTGAGAAACACTTCGATTAAAGTCCATTCAGTCTTAAGAAAAGTTTGTCCAAATCCGAGTTCAAACGGTTAACTTTTCAAGTTTTAAGGTGAGTCATCTTCTTCTTTTCTTATTTTTTTTAGTCCGTTGATTTGTTTTAAAAGTTTGTTCATATTTGTTTTAATTTTACCAACTTTGTTTGTCAACTTTGCCTGAACTTCTGTTTGTTTGAATGAGTCTTTCCATTTGTTCTGATAATGTGTATATAGATGTTGTGCAAGTAGCTGATTTTCAAGTCTGGACTGACTAGTTGACTCCTCGAGTGTATTTCTGCTTAGTCAGTATAATTCGAACCATGTATCGATACTGTTTAAATGTCTGATTTTTGGCTACGATTGTGTATGTTAATGCTAATATAGTCGAGTCGACATGTGTCGTCAATTAGTTTCAACTGTCCGAACAATAACAAATCGATTTGCTTCTGTTGAACATTTGCCTGAATCAATTAAGAACCAAGTCCTGTTACTTATAGTCGTTAATATGATTTCAGAAACCTAAGGCTTGATCTGTAATTGAAATCTGAGCTGATAGCATGTGCACTTGTGCACAGCATGTGCTTTGTGCACAGCCTGTTTTCCTGCATAAAAAGGCTTTTGATTTTAAAAAATGGTTTGACAGCATATGCTGTCAGATATATTCTACTGCCCATATTTGCTTTTGGTTAATAAAATGGGAAAGTTTAAGGCTGCCAGGGGAATGATGGGGTTTTATACTTAATTAGCTAAAGTGGAACTGAAAAGAAAAAGGCACATGGGAGGGGTGTTTGATATACTCTAAACAGGCTGTTAAAAGGGGTAATGGGAAGGCTTATAAAAAGGGATGACCTAAGAGAGGGAAAAGGGGATACACGGTGAGGAAGGATTAGAGGTTAGAGAATACACACATAGACAGAAGAGAGTAAAGAAGAAAGAATACCACCTGATATTAAAAGTGAAACAGAGTGAAAGGGGGATTAGGAATAGACATAGACCCCCATCAGTCTGGAAAGGGGAAAACACATTGAGATAGATATACACACATAAACAGAAAAGCTGGAAAAGAACTCTTGTTTGATAACACAGACAGACAAAACTAGAAATTGCATTCTTATTTGTTGTTTTGCTTTTATTGGTCTTGATCTGCTGTCCAACACTGATCCTTTCTAAATCCAACTGAGTCTGTTGGTTGTTTGTTGGTCTATTCTGAGACTTGGTCTAGCTGGGATCTAGATTCTCCCCCAATTGTTTCGTTTGTTGCTGCTGCTGTTACTCTGATTCATGTTGCTGCTGACCTTTTGCTTCACTTCTCCTTTGCATTTTCAGTATTTCCAGGTACACATTTCAAGTCCCATATTGATGTAACTGAAACAGTTTGAAAGCATGAAATGAAAAAGGTTGAAGAAGTTCAAAGTTATTCGTTGTAATATTCATAGTATATTAATGGGTCTGTGCAGTTGTTAGTTCCCAATTCAATAGTACGAAAAATGTATGTTACCCAATACTCGTCTGAGCTTGGTCCTTCATGTTTTAGTTTGTAGCTATTTGTTAATGCGGGGTATGGATACTCCAAACTTATACTATGCTGACTTGTTTTATTTTAGTCTTTTTGCTGGATCTCGTTAGGCAGCACATAAGATCATATTCAAATCCCATTAGTAACAACGCCTAGTAGTTAATCCCCTTAATTCAGCCCCAATAAGTCTAGTTAAATGCAATTCAAGAAACGTTGGGACACAAGTATAAATATTGGGTCAATCTCGAATGTAATTTCTTTGTCCGATTAAAGTATGTTTCACAAGTTATGACATCCCTCCACTTTGTAAATGATTAGTCAGAAATTGATAAGAATCCGGATTAGACAAAAGCATACAGTTAAATTAGCATGTGCCTTTTCTTCTAGTTTTAAAGACAAATGCATTAGAAATGTAGCCATTTTAGGATATCCTTTTCTAAAAATAATGAGACGAGCCTCGCCAAATAAAAAAAAATACGAATTGCGGGGCCCTCAACAACTAATCATAATATTTAGAATTCGGGCTAGGCCATTTAGTGAATCTCATGGCCTTCTCAAAAAATAACAACGCGCTAGACTTTTCAGGCACGGTTTAAGTAAATTATGTTCTTAAATTCGGGTGCACATTGATGTGACCCAAATCCAAATCTCAACGGAGTCAAAAATGTGTTAACAACTACGGGTGCATTGATTGTGACGTGGTTCGAGATGCATTTTCACGACGTTGTAATTCTATAAAAAATAAATGATAATAATAAAAGCGGTTTTAAATCTTAATAAAAGCACATAAGCCACAACATGTATTTAAATCAGATATTTAGCCATTATAGCAATTTAAGCGACCGTGCTAGAACCACGGGATTCGAGGGTGCCTAACACCTTCCCTCGGGTCAACAGAATTCCTTACTTAGAATTTCTGGTTCGCAGACTTCATTTGGAAAAGTCGAAAATTTCCTCGATTTGGGATTCAAGATAAACCGGTGACTTGGGACACCAAAAAACAAACCTTTCCCAAGTGGCGACTCTGAATTAAATAAATAATCCCATTTCGAATATTGTCACTTAATTTGGAAAAACTCCACCCGCGCATTTTACGCGCGCAAAAAGGAGGTGTGACAGGGCCATACGATACGACGGAATAGAAATGGGCTGAGTTGCCGGAGCCAAATCAATGTAAAAGTCAATATCCCTGTCGGGTGGCATACCCGGCAGGTTTGAAGGGAAAACATCAGAAAACTCTTGAACAACGAGCACAGAATCAATAGAAGGGACCTCAGTACTAGAATCACAAACATATGCCAAATAGGCCAAACACCCCTTCTCGATCATACGCCTAGTCTTCACATAAGAGATAACACTACGGGTAGAATGATTATGAGTCCTTATCCACTCTAAATGAGGTAAACCCGGCAGGGCTAAGGTCACAGTCTTGGCATGACAGTCCAAGATAGTGTGGTAAGGTGATAACCAATCCATCCCTAAGATGGCATCAAAATCAACCATGTCCAAAAGAAGCAAATCTACACGAGTCTCAAGACTCCAATCACAACTATACATAAACGATGGACTCGATCTACCACAATAGAATCACCCACCGTCATAGACACATAAACAGGATCACTCAAATAATCACTATGCATGACCAGATACGGTGCAAAATAAGAGGACACATACGAGTACGTAGACCCTGGATCAAATAACACTGAAACATTTCTATCACAAACCAGAACCGTACCTGTAATGACTGCATCTGAAGCCTCAGCCTCGGGCCTGGCTGGAAGGGCATAATATCGGGGCTGGGCCCCACCACCCTGAACTACCTCTCTAGGATGGCCTGCTGCTGGCTGGCCTCCACCTATGGCGGATTGAGATCCATCTATGGTACCTATACCTCCACCTCTAGCACCTCTACCCCCACCTCTAGCTAGTTGGGCGGGTTGTGGAATACCTGGTGCCTGTACCATAGCACGAGAACCCTGGTACTGAGAGTTACTCGATGCTCGAGGGAAAAACCTGGCAATGTGACCTGTATCACCACAAGTGTAACAAGCCCTCGGCTGCTGAGATGGCTGGCCCTGACGACCTGAATGACCACCCCGAAAACTTTGAAGCGGCGGTGCACTGATAGGAGCAGGTGGTGCACTGTAGGACTGCTGATCGGAATGATTCATCTAAGAACCACGGACACCTGAAGCACCTTGAGAAACCTGAAGTGCTGACTGAAAAGGCCTAGGAGGATGGCCTATACCATATGAATCCCAACCTCCAGACGAGGTACCATTGAATCTGCCTGAATGACGGGGCCTCTTGTCCGACCCATGACCACCTCCCTGTGACAGAACCATCTCAACTCTACAGTCCACATTTGCTGCCTCCTAAAAGGTAATCTCACTCCTAGCCTCCCTAGCCATCTGAAGATGAATCGATTGAATAAGACCGTCAATAAACCTCATCACCCTCTCTTTCTCGGTAGGAAGTATAACAAGAGCATGGTGAGCCAAGTCGATGAATCTAATCTCGTACTGAGTAACAGTCATAGAACCCTGCTGGAGACGCTCAAACTACCTCCAATAGGCCTCTCTCTCAGTAATGGGGAAAAACTTCTCCAGAAATAGTTGTGTGAACTGTTCTCAAGTCAAAGCTGATGACCTAACTGGTATAGCCAATCAATAATCTCTCCAACAGGTCTTGGCGGATCCAGACAAGCGAAAAGTAGAAAAATCGACCCCATTGGTCTCCATGATCCCCATGTTCCTGAGAACCTCATGATAATTGTCTAGATAATGTCGGGGATTCTCAGAAGATGCACCTCTGAAAGTAGTAGTGAAGAGCTTGGTGAAACCTATCCAACCTCCACAAAGCCTCCAAAGACGTAGCTAATCTATCACCAGTTAGTGCTGCTACTCGACTGAAGAAGCGGTACATGACCTCGCCATTAGAGTAGAGGTTTCAATTCAGGATTGAGAGAACAAATTGCATGACAGGGAAGAATAGAAGTGAAACTTTTCCTAACTCGGTATCCTCTGGGGGATAAATACAGACATCTCCGTACCGATCCCTCAGACTCTACTAAGCTTGTCTGTGAACTGTGAGACCCATGTAACATAGAGCTCTGATACCAACTTGTCACGACCAGGATTACCCACCCTCGGGAGTCGTGATGGAGCCTACTAATATGAGCTAGGCAAGCCAATTATTTGCACAATTTACCTTTTTACCCATTTTATATTCATTAACAATTTCGAAGTAATAACATTTAAACAGCGAAATTTAACATAAGCGGAAGAAAAAGCAATAAGTTAGCTGAACATGAATCCAATACAACTATTTGAGTCTCGACTACCCAGAACTGGTGTCACAGTTTCATAGACGGTCTAAGAATACTACAAATAAAGGGTCTGAAGAAATAAATACAATACTGTCTCTAGAAATGCATGAAAGAAATAGAAATAGTAGATAGAAGGAGATGCCAAGGCCTGCGGACGCCTATAGGACTACCTCGGGTCGCCTGATGATCAAGAATAAGCAATCTCACCGCGGTCCGAAGTCCACAACACTGGGGTCTGCACAAAAGAGTGCAGAGTGTAGTATCAGCACAACCGACCCCATGTGCTGGTAAGTGCCTAACCTAACCTCGGCGAAGTAGTGACGAGGCTAGGACCAGACTACCAAATAAACCTGTGCAAATTTAACTATATACAGCAGAGAAGAAGTACAGAAAGAAATAGTCATATACAGTCAAGTATGGGAAGGGGAAACCATGCTGCGGGGAAACATCGAATAGTAACAAAAGAGCAACAAATAAGTATGATAATCGCCATAGTTCAATTGAAAATAGGGAGGGGAAATCATGCTGCGGGGTACAACAAGTATCAACAGGAAATCAGCAATTCAGTGTAGAGAAACCATAACACAGTTATCAATAAAAATTAGGAAAATAAAGACAAGTGCACGGCATCACCTTTCGTGCTTTTACTATCTCTCACCAAAACAATATACGGCATCACACTTCGTGCTTTACGCTCTTCCTCACCCAAACAACAATCACAAGGCAAATAGGGTAAGGGAATCTATACCATCGAAATAAAATCAAGTAACAACAGAAAATCAGTAAATACATGTAAAGGACAACATAACTCAATTATCACTAAGAATCAGGTAAATCAAAGACAAGTGCACGGCATCACCCTTCGTGCTTTTACTCTCGTCCTCACCATAAGAATCAATATAAATTGCACGGCATCACCCTTCATGCTTTTACTCTCATCCTCACCATAAAATCAATATAATAGGCATGGAATGGTACATCGTGCGGCACGGCATCACCCTTCGTGCTTTACACTCTTTCCTCACAAAACGAACAATGCACGGCATCACCCTTCGTGCTTTAACTCTCTTCCTCACCCAAGCAACAATCACAAACAATAGGTCAAGGAAATAAGAGAAATTTGCAATAAGAATTCTGGCAAGTGACCAACAAGTCAACAATTAAACCCCGACAAAGGAACAACATCAATAATATCCACATCCCGGCAAGGGAGATAACAAATAAATCAACAATGTCCCGGCAAGGGTGACAACAAAATGTTCCATTCTCTTTCTCACTTTTACTTCACAATTCACTTCACAGCTCGAGCCAATGCTCTAGAGGTTCAATTATCACTTATACCTTCACAACTCATTTCACAACTCGAGCCAATGCTCTAAAAGTTCAATTGTCACTTACACTTTCACAATTCGTTATACAACTTGAGCCAACGCTCCTCAATGATCATGGTTCACAATTCTTTCCACAAACTTTATACAACAATTAGAAATCTTCACCAAGGTTTGAATAATACAACGAAATCATGAAAGTTATAATATAAGACTCACAGTCATGCTTGACACCAATGTATAGATACTCGTCACCATGCCTATACATCATACTCAATAATTACCACATAGCAAATAGGACTCAACTCCTAATCCCTCAAGCTAAAGTTAGACCAAACACTTACCTCGATGCCTCGAACACAACTCAAGATTCAATTATAGCTTTACCCCTTGATTCCACCGCCAATTCGCTCATATCTAGCCACAAGTTACTTAATTACATCAATAAGCGCTAAATGAATCAATTTGAATGCATGAAAATTAATTTCCCAAAGTTTTGCCCAAAAAGTCAAAAATCGCCCCCGGGCCCACATAGTCAAAACCTGAGGTTCGAACCAAAACACGATTACCCATGCTCCCACGAACACAAATATATAATTTCTTTTGAAATCGGACCTCAAATCGAGGTTCAAATCCCCAATTTTCGAAAAACCTAGGTTCTACCCAAAACTCGCAATTTCCCCTATGAAAATCTTTGATTTTAAGTTGAATTCATGTTAAAAGATGTTAATGATTGAAGAAAACTAGTTAAAAACGGCTTACAATTGATTTGGAAGAAGAGTTGTTCTTGGAAAATTGCCCAAAGGAGTTTGTGTTTTGAAAAGATGTGAAAAATGGGTTTAAAATCGTCTAAGTATAAAGTTGCAGGTCGCGGGTATGGGAATTGCGAACAGGGGTTTGGGAATTGCAAAGCTGGGAATTGCTGTCATGACCCATTTTCTGAACAAGCCGGGACCGGCACTCAATCACTAAACATGACTGAGCGGACCACTCTGCTTATCAAATATATTATAACCTCAAACTTTATATGCCACAAGACACTACTGTAACCAAACACTTTTAAATAATTTAAATGTCTAAAATAAACCAACTTCAAAACTTTATTCCTAGTAACCAATAAAATGCTGCAAAGTTATTATCAAAAATATCTGAATCTTAACCCAACGACTATGTCTACGAAGCCTCTACTGATAAATTGACGCACAGCTCGGGACATGAGATTTTCCTGGCCAGTTCTCTAAGTAACAAGGAAATAACTAAATAAAGATGACTCTAAGGAATACTCCACGAACAAAAGCGGAGCTCACCAATAGTACTGGAAGAGAAGGAAGTCCTAACTCGTAGCCTGCTCGCCTGCAAATCCGGTTCCTACATTGTACAGCAGACCAACGTAGGTTCCCAAAAGAGAACGTCAGTACCATCCATTGTACTCAGTGAGTCTCAACATAGGGGCGAAACTTTAATAACATATACATTATGAACAAAGGTTCTAAATGCATGTAAACATAAAGCTTATAAGAATAATTGTAAAATAATTTCATAATAGCAGTTCATGAATATTCTAAAAGAAACTCTTTTCTTTTTCTTACTTATAAAAAAAATACTTCACTTTATACTTCGGGAGTTCCAACTATCCTGACTTAATTCTGTCTCAGTCACCGTGTGATCGGCACGGGTTCAATCCCAACCTGATCGAATAGGCCCAATCCATAAGGTACCACTCGCTTCATAGTTCTCAGCGCTCATGTCTCATACCTTAGCATGGATAAGTAAATTCTCGGCAACGAGACCATCGGCTCGTGTGCTCCCTACTTTGGCACAAGTAGTTTCAGGAAGTCAACGCCTTGATCAGGACCCTAGGCCTGGACGATGACCCCTTCTCAGAATAAAGGATACTCCCCAAAAATCTTTTGTTTCTAAAACTTCTTCTTGTGACTTTTCAAGTCTAAATCTTTTATACATACTCATACCGGTATCCTTAAATGTAAGGCATGATATAAGAATGAAATAAACATTCAAAAAGTATTTATAAAGGTTCTTGGTCCTTCATGAATTTTCAACATGAAAATGGCATATAAGAATAACATGAAAATCTGAAATTTATGCGCATATATCTAAATAATCATCTAAACTTAAGCTAGAAAATAATTCTAAGCTAATAGGTACTTACTACTCCCATTAAGTATATATTAACTCTTTTATGCAATTTATCAAAACACTTTGTGTGCGTGCTTTTGTGAGTTAAACCACTTTAGTAAAGGGTTATATCAACTCACCTCAAAACTTCTCAAGCCAATACGTAGGCCTCAGTCCAATTGACACCAGTTAAACAATCGATTCTATAATAACCAGTGCATTTTAATCAATTTTAAAGTTTCACACCTAAACATGAAATTTATTGTTGTTATAGAGGAAGAAGGGAATTAACTATCCAATTCTTACATACTATTATTTTAGGGTAATTGACAATAGGAAATTTCATATACCTGAGTTCAAGAATTAGTTGTTTGTAAAGAACCCTAAAATTTTCTTTTCACTCCTGCTGCCTTGCGCTTGCTGCGTAAACAGAATAGCTCTCTGTTTCTTGTATAAAGGCTAAGCAATGTGCTTCTTATTAGTTTACCCAGCCCTTTATGGGCTAAGGCATGTGAGTCTTATTTTTGTTTTGTTTTCCATTTTTTTTTTGGTTTTGACTTAACTAGTATTAACTTATACATACTTTTAATAATTAATAACATTAAAATTATTAATATTTTCCTAATTGTACATCCAATTATTTATAAATAGAGGAGTAACTCAAATTTAATCACAAGGGTTTTAGTCCGTAATAGAAGTAGAATTTAAGATTATAAAAAAAAATCTATATTTCGCGTGTCTTGAAACTTTTATATATTTGAGGAGTGTTACAATCTTCCCTCCTTAAAAACATTCATCCTCGAATGTTACTAGGGCCTTATTCTTAAGCTAACAATCATTCCTTAAGTCATTGAACCTCTTAAGTTTTCTTAGCACTACTCATTTTTCCAAGGGACTCAAAATTTTGGCTAACTCCCTAAATTTTCAAAAATTTCGGCAGAGTTTCCCTTGTAAATTGGACTACCCAAAAAAATATCCCTGTCACAAATACCACAACTATACTAACAATAACCAAATATACCATAACAGGCCATTCATAGGCTATACACAGCTCATAAATTAATTACTCACACTCCGGCAAGGAGGTACCACAATAACTAACAAGAATCTAAAGCACAACAACTTTAGCACAAGTAAATCACTTTATGAAATAAATATACTATGGCATAACTAAATTACTACAACAACTAAATATAATCTAGGAAGGACATAAATACTTGCTAACTTGTATTTAATAAATAAAATATAAATGTCAATTCAAACCGAGGTTCACATACCTTTTTCCTCAAATAAATATGGATATTTCTTTTTCATATCTTCCTCGACCTCCCACGTAGCTTCTTTTGAATCATGATTACTCCACAAAACTTTTACCAATGCTATATCTTTTGTTTTTAACTTTCTTACTTGTCTATCGAGAATTTCTATAGGTACCTCTTCATAAGTCAGGCCTTCCTTAATTTCTATGGTATCGATAGGTATTTTATGCGAATCATCATGAATGTACTTTCTAAGCATAGACACATGAAAGACAGGATGAACAGAGGACAACTCAACGGGTAGCGCTAGCTTATAAGCCACGTTTCCTTTCTTTTATAGAATTTCATAAGGTCCGATAAATCTAGGGCTAAGTTTCCCTTTCTTACCAAACCTCATAACTCATTTCATTGGTGAAACTTTCAAAAACACCTTATCACCAACCATGAACTCTAACTCACGATGCCTCTTGTCAGAATAAGACTTTTGACGATTTTGAGCCGCTTTAAGTCTTTCACTAATTAGCTGAACTTTCTCCAAGGCCTCACAAACAAACTCTGGACCAATCAACGGCACCTCTGCTGGTTCAAACCAGCCCACTGGAGACCTACATCTCCGCCCATACAACGCTTCATAAGGAGCCATACCCATGCTGGCCTGATAGCTATTATTATAAGCAAATTCTATAAGTGGCAAGTGATCATCCCAATTACCTCCAAAATCTATCACACACACACGCAGCATATCTTCAAGAGTCTGAATGGTTCTTTCTGCCTGGCCATCGGTCTATGGATGGAAAGCAGTGCTTAAATTGACCTTGGTACCTAATCTTTTATGAAATGCCTGCCAAAAATGCACTGTAAACTGAGGGCCTCTGTCAGATATGATTGAAACTGGAGTACCATGCAATCAGACTATTTCTTTGATGTACAATTGCGCATACTGCTTTGCAGAGTCTGTCGTCTTTACAGGTAGGAAATGCGTGGACTTTGTCAGTCGGTCTACAATAACCCAAATTGAATCATGTTTATGGTATGTGCGAGGTAGATCTACTACGAAATCCATATTAATCATCTCCCACTTCCACTGTGGTATCTCTATGTCTTGAGCTAGACCACCAGGCCTCTGATTCTCGGCTTTGACTTGCTGGCAATTTAAACATTTACCCACATGATCTGCTACTTGTTTCTTCATGCCTTTCCACCAATATAACTCTTTCAAATCTAGATACATTTTGGTAGCACCTGGGTGGATAGAATACCTCGAACTGTGAGCTTCCTCCATTATGGCCTTCCTAAGATCATCTACATCAGGCACACATAACCGATCATTCAACTTCAAAACTCTGTCACTTCCTAGAGTGAAAGCAGTGATTTCTTTGTTTCTGACTCCTTCTTTTAATTTTATTATGTACGGATCATCGTCTTGCTTAGCCTTAACATGCGCAATAAGGGAGGATTGCGCTAAGGCATAAGCAGTTATATCTCCTTCTTCGGTCTCATCCAATCTAATTCTATCATTTGCTAGTTTTTGAATTTCTCGACCCAAAGATCGCCTTCATACTACAAGATGGGCCAAGACACCCATTGACTTCCTACTAAGTGCATCTACTACTACATTAGCTTTGCCCGGGTGATAAAGGATATTGATGTCATAATCTTTCAATAGCTCGAGCCACCTCATTTGTCTCAAATTTAGTTCTTTTTGCTTGAAAATGTACTGGAGACTTTTATGATTCGTAAACACTTCAGAATGCTCTCCATAAAGGTAGTGTCACCATATTTTTAATGCAAACACCATTGCTGCAAGCTCCAAGTCGTGTGCGGGGTAGTTCTTTTCATGATTCTTTAACTTCCTGGAAGAAAAAGCAATAACTTTTTCATTTTGCGTAAGAACACAACCAAGGCCCACTCTAGAAGCATCACAATACACTGTGAACCCACCCGAACCTGTCGGCAAGGTTAACACAGGTGCAGTGGTCAACCTCTTCTTTAACTCTTGAAAACTCTGCTCACAAGCGTCTGACCATTGGAACTTAACTGCTTTCTGAGTCAACTTAGTTAATGGAGATGCAAGTGACGAAAACCCCTCTACAAACCTTTTATAGTAGCCAGCTAGCCCCAAGAAGCTCCTGATTTCGGTTGGCGTTATCGGCCTAGGCCAGTTCTTGACTGCTTCTGTCTTCTGAGGGTCTACTTTTATTCCTTCGCTAGATACCACACGGCCTAAGAATGCCACTGACTACAACCAGAACTCACATTGTGAAAACTTGGCATAAAGCTCATTCTCCTTCAAGGTCTGCAAGGCTATTCTAAGGTGTTCTGTATGTTCTTCCTTGCTCTTAGAGTATACCAAAATATCGTCTATAAACACAATAATAAAGGTATCCAGGAATGGCTTGAAAACTCTGTTCATGAGGTCCATGAATGCAGCTGGAGCATTTATCAACCCGAAGGACATCACTAGAAATTCATAGTGCCCGTAGCGAGTCCTAAAGGCTATTTTAGATATATCCTCTTTTCTGATTCTCAATTGATGGTACCCCGACCTCAAGTCTATTTTTGAAAAGTACTTTGCACCCTGAAGTTGATCAAATAAATCATCAATTCTTGGCAGTGGGTACTTGTTCTTAATGGTAACTTTATTCAACTGCCGATAGTCGACACACATTCTAAGAGACCCATCTTTCTTCTTGACAAACAGGACCGGGGCACCCCATGGTGAAACACTCGGTCTGATGAAACCCCTATCAAGAAAGTCTTTCAATTGTTCTCTCAACTCATTAAGTTCTGCTGGAGTCATCCTATAAGGAGGTATGGATATGGGCTGAGTGCCTGGCATGAGATCAATGCCGAAGTTTATGATTCTTTCGGGAGGAAGTCCGGGAAGGTCATCTGGGAAAACTTCTGGAAATTCTCGAACAACTGGCACTGACTGAAGAGCTGGTGGTTCTGATTTTGGATTAATAATGTGAGCCAAATAGGCGAGACACCCTTTACCGATCATTCATTGTGCCTTAAGGTAAGAAATAAACTTACTTACAAGAGATGATGAGCTACCCTTCCACTCTAAGACTTCTTCATTTGGAAATTGGAACCTGACTATCTTGGCATGACAATCTAACATGGCATAGCAGGAAGACAACTAATCCATACCCATGATCACATCAAAATCCACCATTTCTAACTCTATGAGATCGGGTTTGGTGTTGCGACCTCGGACCGAAACTATACAACCTCTATAGACTCTAGTGACTTTCACTGACTCGCCAACTGGAGTAGATACTAGGAATGACTCACTAAGTTGTTCAGGTTTTAGTCCGAGGTTAATTGCAAAGTATGGAATCACATATAAAAACGTTGAACCTGGATCCATTATGGCATAAGCATTATATGAGCAGACTAAAAGTATACCTGTAATAACTTCTGCAGATGCTTCTGCACTCTGACAATCAAGTGTAGCAAACAAACGGGGTTGTCCCCCTCCCTAAGTAACTCGGTCTGCACCTCTACCTGCTCTCTGCCCGGTCTGATTATGAGAACCACGAGCCTGGGGGTGCAACTGCAGTAGCTGAGAAACTAGAAGGACGAGTTGATCCACCACTGAAATTACGTTGCAACTTTGGGCATTTGGCCTTTATATGACCAATGTCTCCACAATGGTATCAACCATGAAACCCGAGCTTGCACTGACCTGAATGTTGCCGCTTACATATTCCACAAAGACTTTGCTGGTGTGAGTGTTGCTCAGCATGACTCTAGCTATGTGAGGATGATGTCCTAAAATTCTGATTCTGGCGAGACTGATTTCCATAACTCTGAGTACGTCTGAAGGAAAGCCCACCACCTGACTGGTGACTGGACTGAGCTGGTGCTAATGACTCTTTATTAGAGTAATCCCTTCCACCTCCGCTAGATGTACCATTAAACTTACCCGTTGTCTGGGCTTTCTTGTTATGCTCTTTTTCTTCTCTCCTTAGTTGTCTGTCTTTCTTTAAGTGCTTGGCAAATCCCACAATAGAGGAGAAGGCTTCCATCCCTACTACTGCAGTTGATGACGTATCCTTAATGTGGTAAGCTAAACCGCTAACAAACCTGCGAATCTTTGCTTTTTCAATCTTCACCATGTAAGGAGCATGCTTAGCTAACCTTATGAATTCCATGTAGTACTCTTGCACACTTTTATTCCCTTGCTTGAGCTGTTCGAACTCTGTAGCCTTAGCTTCCCTATCCTCTTCTAGGATAAAGTTAGCCATGAAAGCCTCTTCAAATTCTTCCCAAGTAGGCAGACCATCATCTTCATCTCTTTCCTTTTCCCATATCTCAAACCAAGCGTCGGCCACATCTCTAAGCTGGTAAGTAGCTAGCTCCACAACTTAATCATCAAATGCTTTCATCACTCGGAGGGCTTTCTTGACACCCTCCAGCCACAACATTGGATCTTCATCAACTATAGAACCATAAAACACTAGATGACTCAACTTTAAAAATTCATTCACTCTTAAGGACTCAGAATTGCTCTGTCTATTTGATTGAGGTGGAATCTCATCTCTTCTCTCGTTCTGGTTGGCCATAAAGGCTTTAAACATCTCTATAGCACTGTTGACAGCATTAAACATCTGACCCACTTTGGGAGATATAGTTGCCTGAGCCGGGGCTGCTGTTGGGGCGGTACTGGATCCTGAGGTACTGGATCATCATGCTCCACCCCTTCTTCTCATTCAACCCGGGGTATTTGGACTCCCTTTGTGGATTTTCCCCTCCTTTTCTGGGTTGAAGCCTTCTTAGTTCTACCTTGAGCCACAATAGTAGCAATAGTTTCTTGAGCAGCATCCTGAGTGTCGGTGTCAGCGTTGCGAGTACGAGCCATTTCTGCAAGTTTTGGAGAAACGAATAAATTAGATAATTCCTTAGAGGTAGACTCTACTGCACGATCTAAAGTATGAAAAAAAATGACTTTTCCTAAATGCTTGTAGCCTCTTGTTTATAAGTATGGCGCGCTTCATACATATAAACGAGACTCTACTAACACGGCTTCATAGACCCCTAGGACCCCATAAACCTGAGGCTCTGATACCAAGTTTGTCACGACCCATTTTATGAACAAGCCGGGACCGGCACTCGATAACTAAACATGACCGAGCGGACCATCTTTGCTTATCAAATCTATTATAACCTCAAACTTTATATGCCACAAGGCACTACTGTAACCAAACACTTAAAAATAATTTAAATATCTAAAATAAGCCAACTTCAAAACTTTATTCGTAGTAACCAATAAAATGATGCAAAGTTATTATCAAAAATATCTGAATCTTAACCCAACGACTATGTCTACGAAGCCTCTACTGATAAATTGACGCACAGCTCGGGACATGAGATTTTCCTGGCCAGTTCTCTAAGTAACAAGGAAATAACTAAATAAAGATGACTCTAAGGAATACTCCACGAACAAAAGCGGAGCTCACCAATAGCACTGGAAGAGAAGGAAGTCCTAACTCGTAGCCTGCTCGCCTGCAAAACTGGTTCCTACGTTGTACCGCAGACCAACGTAGGTTCCCAAAAGAGAACGTCAGTACCATCCATTATACTCAGTGAGTCTCAACAATAGGGGCAAAATTTTAATAACATATACATTATGAACAAAGGTTTTAAATGCATGTAAAACATAAAGCTTATAAGAATAATTGTAAAATAATTGCATAATAGCAGTTCATGAATATTCTAAAAGAAACTCTTTTCTTTTTCTTACTTATAAAAAAAATACTTCACTTTATACTTTGGGAGTTCCAACTATCTTGACTTAATTCTGTCTCAGTCACCGTGTGATCGACACGGGTTCGATCCCAACCTGATCGAATAGGCCCAATCCACGAAGTGCCACTCGCTTCATAGTTCTCAGCGCTCATGTCTCATACCTTAGCATGGATAAGTAAATTCTCAGCAACGAGACCCTCGGCTTGTGTGCTCCCTGCTTTGACACAAGTAGTTTCCGGAAGTCAACACCTTGATCAGGACCCTAAGCCTGGAAGATGACCCCTTCTCAGAATAAAGGATACTCCCCAAAAATCTTTTGTTTCTAAAACTTCTTCTTGTGACTTTTCAAGTCTAAATCTTTTATGCATACTCATACTGGTATCCTTAAATGTAAGGCATGACATAAGAATGAAATAAACATTCAAAAAGTATTTATAAAGGTTCTTGGTCCTTCATGAGTTTTCAACATGAAAATGGCATATAAGAATAACATGAAAATCTGAAATTTATGCGCATATATCCAAATAATCATCTAAACTTTAGCTAGAAAATAATTCTAAGCTAATAGGTACTTACTACTCTCATTAAGTATATATTAACTCTTTTATGTAATTCATCAAAACACTTTGTGTGCGTGCTTTTGTGAGTTAAACCACTTTAGTAAAGGGTTATATCAACTCACCTCAAAACTTCTCAAGCCAATACGTAGGCCTCAGTCCAATTGACACCAGTTAAACAATCGATTCTACAATAACCAGTGCATTTTAATCAATTTTAAAGTTTCACATCTAAACATGAAATTTATTGTTGTTATAGAGGAAGAAGAGAATTAACTATCCAATTCTTACATACTACTACTTTAGGGTAATTGACAATAGGAAATTTTACATACCTGAGTTCAAGAATTAGTTGTTTGTAAAGAACCCTAAAATTTTCTTTTCGCTCCTTCTGCCTTGCGCTTGCTGCGTAAACAAAATAGCTCTCTGTTTCTTGTATAAGGGCTAAGCAATGTGCTTCTTATTAGTTTACCCAGCCCTTTATGGGCTAAGGCACGTGAGTCTTATTTTTGTTTTGTTTTCCATTTTTTTTTTGGTTTTGACTTAACTAGTATTAACTTATACATACTTTTAATAATTAATAACATTAAAATTAATAATATTTTCCTAATTGTACATCCAATTATTTATAAATAGAGGAGTAACTCAAATTTAATCACAAGGGTTTTAGTCCGTAATAGAAGTAGAATTTATGATTATAAAAAATAAATAATTAAATTCTATATTTCGCGTGTCTTGAAACTTTTATATATTTGAGGAATGTTACAATTGCAAACATGGGTTTGGGAATTGCGAACATGGGTTTTGGAATTGCGAACATGAGTTTGGGAATTGCGAAGATGGGAATTGCGAACATGGCTTTGGGAATTGCGAACATGAGTTTGGGAATTGCGAAGCCTGCAGGCCTGCAATTCCTTATGTCCAAAATTTCATCCCGTGGCATATCCAAAACTCACCCGAGCCCTCGGGTCTCCAAACCAAATATACACACAACCTCAAAAATATCCTACGGACTTATTCATGTACTCGTATCACCAAAATAACATCAAAAACATCGAATTAAACCTCAATATCAATGAAATTTATCAAAACTTATTAAATATCAAAATTTTCAATTATGGTCCGAATCACGTCCAAAACACTCTGTTTCTTACCAAACATCACAGAATTATCTTAAATCATATATAAGACTTGTACCAGGTGCCAGAACCAAAATACGTGCCCGATACCAACATGTTGTAATCAAAATTCATTTCAACTTCCTTTAAACAATTTCAGAAAACAATTTTCTTTAAAAATTCATTTCTCGGGCTTGGGCCCTTGAAATTTGATTCCGGGCATACGCCCAAGTCCCATATTTTCCTACGAACCTTCCAGGACCGTCAAATCACGGGTCCGGATTCGTTTACCTAAAATATTGACCGAAGTCAAATTAATTCATTCTATAGTAAAAACTTATCATTTTTCATAGATTTCACATTTAAGCTTTCCGACTACTCACCCAGACTGTGCACGCAAATCGAGGTGATGCTAAGAGAGGTTTTTAAGGCCTCAAAATGCATAATTTAATTTAAAAACAAGTGATGACCCCTTTGGGACATCACATAAAACGATTCCATACCAAATCCTAAGAGAATCGGCTCATGTATGTAAAGGCTATCCATTCCTTCTTTTGGCATGATCCACGTAACGATACGTAAACGTAATAATATTCCATAAGTGGTTTCACTCTATCAGTTAAGGATGTCTATATTACTTATTCCCGTAAAGTGATATTCAAGCATGTCTAAGTATGTTCTTGATTCCCTATATGTCCTACTTCCATATTGTTTATTCATGGGTCTCATAACATTCAAGAGATCATATTGTCTTATTTCATTATGCATTGTATTCATTTATTTATGTGCATTTACCCATGACTTAGACGACGTTATATATATATATATGTATATGGGGTATGAGAAAAGGTTATGGCGTTATATACGCACCACCACCTGATCAGCTGGTATACGATGATGATATTGACTACAATGGCTGAAATGATATGATGGGATGCCCTCAGAGGCTTAATGATGTTATGTACGTACAGACCTATGCATTACATGACAATCATAAGTATATGCATGACGTTATAAATATTTCATAATTTACATATCTATCCAGATATACAGGTTGAGTCCTTTACTCCATGTTTCTTCCATGTCCTTTATATACTTATTTACATGCCTTACATACTCGGTACATTATTCGTACTGATGTCCCTTTTGCTTGGGGACGCTAGGTTTCATGCCTGCAGGTATAGACAATCAGTTTGACAATCCCTTATAGTAGACGAGATTGGCATTCAAGGAAGGATCGGTAAGACTCCACCTCATTCGGAGTGCAGCCGAGTCTATGAGTCATCGTGTCAGAGTTTTACTATATACTTATGGGTCAGTCGGTGCCCTGTCCCATTTGATATCAAATAATCTTAGACGCTTTGTAGACATATGTTTATTTTGTACAGTATGTCAGAGGCCTTGATGGCCCATATGTATTCATGTTTTATGAACAATGGTTCATTGAAATAACATTTGCCCACTTACAATTGTATATTACGAGTTGTGGCCATTCGGCCCATGATAGTTACAAAAGAAATGAATGATTTACAGAGTGGTTTGCTCGGGCCAGTACGGCACCGGGTGCCAATCACTCCTCCTCGGGTTAGGGCGTGCCAGCGAAGGACGAAGAGCTTGAATTAGGCAAGGGTGTAGCTGCAGAGTATGACTATCTGTAGGGGAGACTGAGGTCAATACAGGCCGAAATAGATCAGAATCTTCTCAAGGTCGAGGCGATGAGCGTGGAGTGGATATGAAAGTTGGCCGAGTTGGAGAGAAAGGTTGTCGGGTTGGAGAGTATCAAGAGTGCCTGGTCTGCGACTTCGACAAGGGCGGCGGCCTTGGAGAACACTATCCGCGTCCTCCAGTCCGAGCAGGAGTCGGAGAGAGCGACGACCACGCTAATGGAGGCGAGGCTTAAAGAACATATTGGTGAGATCAACCGGGAAGCTTTGACCTTGGGAGATCGGGTCGCCGCTCTGGAGGCTGAAAATGAGCAATTGTTGGCTCAAATTGAGTCTTCCACTGCCGCTGTTCCCCGCCGCTTACACGAGTTTTGGGTTCATGCTAAAGCTCAGCGGGATATATATACAAGAGTTTGTGGGAGGCGGGCAATGTTATTGAGGCCGCATATGAAGGAGAACGGGCAAAGGCGCGAGAGGCTCGTGTTAACTGAGGTTATGACTCTGCGACTCCGGGGGCCGATGAGGGCGCAGTTGATGAGGGAGGACTTCCTGGGGATGGTGGCGATGATGGTGGCGGTGATGACGCCAAGTGAAAGAATGTTATCTTTGTCTATTTTCTGTTTTTATTTTTATATTTGTTCTCGGTTATCATTGTTTCTTTCTCCTTTCCTCTTCTTTTCTTTTTCATTGGTGGCTTGGGCCGTGTGTAATCTGTGACCGTTTGTGGAGTGACTTTATATAAAGTAGAATTTTTCGTTGTTATTTGCATTGTACTTTATCTTTGTTTTTGCTTTTCATGACTTTGGTGCGGGGTAGATTCCCGTATGGCGAGTCTCGGTCTTTCCTTCCCTTTATGTTTTCTAACGGCCCTTGGCCATAGATATATTTTAAATTTTCTCTTTGGTGATGGCTCGTGGCCTTGAGGGTGTGATTTCAAACTTTTGTCGAAATATCAACCCGTCGTTGTTCGATTAAGGTCGAACTTATTTTTGGCGAAGGCCCTTGGCCTTAAAGGGTGTTATTTTGAACTTATTGAAATAGTAACTCGTCGTCGTTCGATCGAGGTCGAGCTCTTATTTTTGGCGAAGGCCCTTGGCCTTAAAGGGTGTTATTTCAAATTATCAAAATAGTAACCCATCGTCGTTCGATCGAGGTCGAACTCTTCTTTTTGGCGAAGGACCTTGGCCTTAAAACGTGTTATTTCAAACTTATCGAAATAGTAACCCATCATCGTTCGGTCGAGGTCGAACTCTTCTTTTTGGTGAAGGCCCTTGGCATTAAAGGGTGTTATTTCAAACTTAACGAAATAGTAACCCGTCGTCGTTCAATCGAGGTCGAATTCTTCTCTTTGGCAAAGGCCCTTGGCCTTAAAGGGTGTTATTTCAAACTTATCGAAATAGTAACCCGTTGTCGTTCGACCGAGGTCGAACTCTTCTTTTTGGCGAAGGCCCTTGGCCTTTAAGGGTGTTATTTCGAACATATCAAAATAGCAACCCGTTGTCGTTCGATCGAGGTCAAACTCTTATTTTTGGCGAAGTCGCTTGGCCTTAAAGGGTGTTATTTCGAACTTATAGAAATAGTAACCCATTGTCGTTCGATCAAGGTCGAACTCTTCTTTTAGGCGAAGGCACTTGGCTTTAAAGGGTGTTAATTTTAAACTTATCAAAATAGTAACCCATCGTCGTTCGATCGAGGTCGAACACTTCTTTTTGGCGAAGGACCTTGGCCTTAAAGAATGTTATTTCGAACTTATCGAAACAGCAACCCATCGTCGTTTGATCAAGGTCGAACTCTTATCTTTGGCGAATGCCCTTGGCCTTAAAGGGTGTTAATTTGAACTTATCAAAATAGTAACCCGTCGTTGTCCGATCGAGGTAGAACTCTTCTTTTGGAGAAGGCCCTTGGCCTTAAAGGGTGTTATTTCAAACTTATCAAAATAGTAACATGTCGTCGTTCGGTCGAGGTCGACTCTTCTTTTTGGTGAAGGCCCTTGGCCTTAAAGGGTGTTATTTTGAAATTATCGAAATAGTAACCCGTCGTCGTTCGATCGAGGTCGAACTCTTCTTTTTGGTGAAGGTCGTTGGCCTTTAAGGGTGTTATTTTGAACTTATCAAAATAGTAACTCGTCGTCGTTCGATCGAGGTCGAACTCTTCTTTTTGGTGAAGGCCCTTGGACTTAGAAGGTGTTATTTTGAACTTATCAAAATAGTAACTCGTCGTTGTTCGATCGATGTAGAACTCTTCTTTTGGCGAAGGCCCTTGGCCTTGAAGGGTGTTATTTCGAACTTATCAAAATAGTAACCTGTCGTCGTTCGATCGATGTAGAACTCTTCTTTTGGCGAAGGCCCTTGGCCTTGAAGGGTGTTATTTCTAACTTATCAAAATAGTAACATGTCGTCGTTCGATAGAGGTCAAACTCTTCTTTTTGGCGAAGGCCCTTGGCCTTAAAGGGTGTTATTTTGAACTTATCGAAATAGTAACCCGTCGTTGTTCGATCGAGGTTGAACTCTTCTTTTTGGTGAAGGCCCTTGGCCTTAAAGGGTGTTATTTCGAACTTATCAAAATAGTAACCCGTCATCGTTCGATCGATGTCGAACTCTTCTCTTTAGCAAAGGCCCTTGGCCTTAAAGGGTGTTATTTTGAACTTATCGAAATAGTAACCCATTAGAGCACAACATAATGAAGAGGAATTTGTATCATTTCAAATTCCTATTCTTATCGAAAAGAAGGAACGAAAAAAACCGAAATATTCCTACTCGATCAAGAAATCCTATAGTTTACAACTCTTCTTTCTATAGTAATTCGACCTATTGCTCTGCTTCCCCCAATCAATTTACTAATAAGATCAAAATAAAGAGGATCGAACTACCTACTCATTATTCGGAGGTGAATCATAGAACACCAAAAGTTGTGGTATCGTTCGATCGAGGTCGAACTCTTCTCTTTGGCGAAGGCCCTTGGCCTTAAAGGGTGATATTTTGAACTTATCGAAATAGCAACCCGTCGTCATTCGATCAAGGTCAAACTCTTCTCTTTGGCGAAGGCCCTTGGCCTTAAAGGGTGTTATTTCGATCTTATCGAAATAGTAGCCCATCGTCATTCGATCGAGGTCAAACTCTTCTTTTTGGCGATGGCCCTTGGCCTTAAAGGGTGTTAATTTTGAACTTATCGAAATAGTAATCTGTCATCGTTCGATCGAGGTCGAACTCTTCTTTTTGGCGAAGGTCATTGGCCTTAAAGGGTGTTATTTCAAACTTATCAAAATAGTAACCTGTCGTCGTTCGATAGAGGTCGAACTCTTCTTTTTGGCGAAGGCCCTTGGCCTTAAAGGGTGTTATTTTGAACTTATCAAAATAGTAACCCGTTGTTGTTCGATCGAGGTTGAACTCTTCTTTTTGGCGAAGGCCCTTGGCCTTAAAGGGTGTTATTTCGAACTTATCAAAATAGTAACCCGTCATTGTTCGATCGAGGTCGAACTCTTCTTTTTGGCGAAGGCCCTTGGCCTTAAAGGGTGTTATTTCGAACTTATCGAAATAGTTACCCGTCATCGTTCGATCAAGGTCGAACTCTTCTTTTTGGCGAAGGCCCTTGGCCTTAAAGGGTGATATTTTGAACTTATCGAAATAGCAACCCGTCGTCATTCGATCAAGGTCAAACTCTTCTCTTTGGCGAAGGCCCTTGGCCTTAAAGGGTGTTATTTCGATCTTATCGAAATAGTAGCCCATCGTCATTCGATCGAGGTCAAACTCTTCTTTTTGGCGATGGCCCTTGGCCTTAAAGGGTGTTAATTTTGAACTTATCGAAATAGTAATCTGTCATCGTTCGATCGAGGTCGAACTCTTCTTTTTGGCGAAGGTCATTGGCCTTAAAGGGTGTTATTTCAAACTTATCAAAATAGTAACCTGTCGTCGTTCGATAGAGGTCGAACTCTTTTTTTGGCGAAGGCCCTTGGCCTTAAAGGGTGTTATTTCAAACTTATCGAAATACTAACCCATCGTCATTCGATCGAGGTCGAACTATTCTTTTGGGCGAATGCCCTTGGCCTTAAAGGGTGTTATTTCGAACTTATCAAAATAGTAACTCGTCGTCGTTCGATCGAGGTCAAACTCTTCTTTTTCGCGAAGGACCCTTGGCCTTAAAGGGTGTTATTTCGAACTTATCAAAATAGTAACCTGTCGTTCGATCGAGGCCGAACTCTTCTTTTTGGCAAAGGACCTTGGCCTTAAAGGGTGTTATTTCGAACTTATCGAAACAGTAACCCGTCGTCGTTCGATTGAGGTCAAACTCTTCTTTTTCGCGAAGGACCTTGGTCTTAAAGGGTGTTATTTCGAACTTATCGAAATAGTAACCCGTCGTTGTTCAATCGAGGTCGAACTCTTTTTTTGGCGAAGGTCCTTGGCCTTAAAGGGTGTTATTTCAAACTTATCGAAATAGTAACTCGTCGTCGTTCGATCGAGGTCGAACTATTCTTTTTGGCGAAGGCCCTTGGCCTTAAAGGGCGTTATTTCGAACTTATCGAAATAGTAACTCGTCGTCGTTCGATCGAGGTCGAACTCTTCTTTTTGGTGAAGGCCCTTGGCCTTAAAGGGTGTTATTTCGAACTTATCAAAATAGTAACCAGTCATTGTTCGATTGAGGTCGAACTCTTCTCTTTGGCGAAGGACCTTGGCCTTAAAGGGTGTTATTTCGAACTTATCGAAATAGTAACCTGTCAACGTTTGATCGAGGTCGAACTCTTCTCTTTGGCGAAGGCCATTGGCCTTAAAGGGTGTTATTTCGAACTTATCGAAGTAGTAACCCGTCATTGTTCGATCGAGGTCTAACTCTTCTTTTTGGCGAAGGCCCTTGGCCTTAAAGGGTGTTAATTTCGAACTTATTGAAATAATAACTCGTTGTCATTCGATCGAGGTCGAACTCTTCTTTTTGGAGAAGGCCCTTGGTTTTAAAGGGTGTTAATTTTGAACTTATCGAAATAGTAACCCGTCGTCGTTCGATCGAGGTCGAACTCTTCTTTTAGGCGAAGTCCCTTGGCCTTAAAGGGTGTTAATTTTGAACTTATCAAAATAGTAACCCGTTGTCACTCGATCAAGGTCAAACTCTTATTTTTTGCGAAGGCCCTTGGCCTTAAAGGGTGTTATTTCGAATTTGTCAAAATAGTATCCCGTCGTCGTTCGATAGAGGTCGAACTCTTATATTTGGAGAAGGCCCTTGGCCTTAAAGGGTGTTATTTCGAACTTATCGAAATAGTAACCCGTCGTCATTCGATCGAGGTCGAACTCTTCTTTTTGGCGAATGCCCTTAACCTTAAAGGGTGTTATTTCGAACTTATCAAAATAGTAACTCGTCGTCGTTCGATCAAAGTCGAACTCTTCTTTTTGGCGAAGACTATTGGCCTTAAAGGGTGTTATTTTGAACTTATCGAAATAGTAACCTGTCGTCGTTCGATCAAGGTCGAACTCTTCTTTTTGATAGGCCCTTGGCCTTAAAGGGTGTTATTTCGAACTTATCAAAATAGTAATCTGTCGTCGTTCGATCGAGATAGAACTCTGCTTTTTGGCAAAGGCCCTTGGCCTTAAAGGGTGTTATTTCGAACTTATCGATATAGTAACTCGCCGCCAGTCCCAATTTTTTGAGAATCAGGCATCCTCTGGGGGAGTCCCAGTTCGCTTGATATTGTTTTCATCTGATTCCTGCCTTCCGGCCTGGAGGTGTCATCGGCGGGCGATGTTTCGGTTGTCTTGTAGTAGTTTCCTATTCTCTGATTGAGATGTTTCTTTGTTCGCTCGCCCACACGGCACTTGTGTTCCTACTTGAGCAATGAGCAGAAGGTGAGTTAAAATGATACTTTTCTTACCCCCATCCGATGGATCGATGAACGAGAGTAGGTTTATAATGTTGCTCGTTTTGTCTGGCATTTCGACGGTTGATGGGGCAATGATTCCAAAATTTGGTGACTGTATTCAACTCTCTTTCCCCTCCTATGCTGCGCTTTTGCCATGCGTGGGTTGGGCTTTGCCTTAGCGCTCTTTTTGTGGGTGATTGTGTTTCTTGTCTTTGATCTGGAAGAGACTAGGAACTTTCACTAATAAATCCCCACAGACGACGCCAAATTGTTTGACTCAAAAGATATTGGAACCTCTTTGAACAAATCAATTAAAGAAAATGAAGGGGTAAATTTTAGTTAAACATAATAAATTCCAAATCAATGAGCACCTTGAAAAATAATACACGAAATGAAATAGAGGTATTCAATCTTATTGAAACTCTTCATTGTGACTCCCATTAATCAATAGGGGGAGTTGGTTTACATGTTTTTCTGGAGATTGCTTCGTTCTTCTTTTTATTATGAAGATTAGAGAGGAGAGAACCAAGGAGAGAAGAAGCAGTGAAGAATCCCCCTCACCGGAGGTTTTCCCCTACTATATATAATCATGGGACCCTTGCTATTTACTTGGTCCAACGCTCTCTCACACTATGTCCGCCTTGGTTGTCCTCTAAACGTTGTTTCTTCTTGACTCGACGGGTATCGAGAGTGCCGAAAGTGGAATAGACCATGTCGTCTTTCTTTGCTTTGCCGCCTGGACGGAATGTTGGTCAGCTTGACTGCAGTGGTCAGATTTTGACCAATACACTTATCAATAATAAATTTAGTTCTGGAAGTTTCTTTTCCTTCCTATGGATTTTTTGGATGGACGGATTAGGAGAAATAATTCTGAGTACAAAGGAAATTGCTCCTAATTGCATAGAATCCAATAAAGGAAATTAAACGGTTTAATTAATTTTACGAAATAGAGTATATAATATGCATTAAAAAGCAACGGGGAAAGGGCAGAAAAAGTTACATCAAAGTCACAATATAAACAAAAAAATTCACATGCTTTCAACTATCTAATAGCTGCACTATAAGGTGCCATCAATCCTTTTTGTTTTAATGATTTATTAAAAAAAGTTAAACGTCATATCAAGAGAGAGGATTGAACAATATGATGGCATTACAAGGTGCCATCAGTCCACGTGCAGTAGAGCTTGTTTAGTTCTCGTCTCATGGGAAAAGAAAATTGTTACTACTTCTCTAAGCAAAAAGTTAACTGTTCCCGCGACAAAAGTATGACAGGTCTTCGTCGGTCGATATGGAACGATATTTAAATATTAATTTGGTATTTTTAATATTTGATTTTTTAAAATACTATACCAATATCGTACCTAATTAATTTCAATATGGTTCAATTTTTCTCTTTTCAGTTTCAGTTTATTCGATTCGGTAACTTCAATTTATTTGGTTTGAATACTAACTAGTGCATAAAGTCATAAACTGTAATATTCTTAATTAAAGCACTCAAAAGTACATAACTAAAAGCATTTGTTGACAAAAGTTTTGTCGAAAATCAACAAATATCAACCCAAAGAGAGAAAACTATACATAATGAATAAAAATTATTAGAAATGTCTTTTTACTTCCTTAGAGTTAATTGATGAACTTAGAGAATAAAAAAAAATAAACTTTTATATTTTTTATATTTATGTTATAATTAGTAATATATGTATTGTATAATATAATATATATTTTGGTACGATATCAGTATTTCAATATTTTATTTTAAAATACCAAATACTATACCTAATACCAATATTTTTTAAAACTTAAACCAAATACCATACCGAATATCAAAATATCGAATTATGTACGGCCTAAAGTATGGAGCTCTTTTACCAAAATTATCCCTTGTCTTTTATGGGTCGTCCTAACTTTATTATGCAATTATAACCTCCATGACCTAAAACGAATATATTGTGCTTGAATGTCATAGTTGTACATTTTCCCTATTTTACTAAAATAACAATAATCCTCACGCATCTCACGTTGCTAATTCTATCTAAACTCATAGGCCATAGCAGGTTTTCCTAATTTTACTAAAATTTGTAATAATACCCTTTTTCCTCTTTTTGTGACTAGTAACCAGTCCAATAATACTCTTACCATGTGACTAGTAACCAGTCCAATGTATTATTGTTAGTTTTGTGAATGGGGGTGAATGGAAAATGGAAGAAGCGTTTTTTAAATTGTATCTTTTTATCTTAACCTTTTATTGTCTATAAATTTTAGAGGCTTAGCCTCATTTTCATACATAGAAAAAATTCTGAAATTCTCCCATTTTCTTTGCATTATTTTTCCAAAACAAAATATAAGTGTCATGTGTGATTTGCTCTGTCTTATTGTGTTCATTGAAATATTGGGGTTTGAGGTACCGCTACACCAGTGTGGATAATTCGTTCTATCTTTGGAGGAAATAATCTTAAACCTCGAATACTAGGAGGGGATTAAGTTTCTTAACGATATACTGTGAGTTTAGTGGGCTCAGATTTAATTTTGTTTCTCCTATGCATTTCTGTTAATTTCTCTTTTACTTTATAAAATTTTCTGGTTTCGAACACAAATTACCAATAACTATTAACGTGATGTGATATTATTTGATTTTGGATCAAACCCTCGCAAATTTTCTCAAATTTTGCGTAAACTTTCAATGTTTTGGGCTATAAATATGAGACACACCACTCACTATTAAGTAGAGGGTAGGTTGAATAACAAAGGGAATGAGCAGTAAACGCCAAAATAACCCCATCTAATTACCGACCAATTCCAACTCCCACATTGAATATAGCTAAACCCACTAGTGCGCAGTAGCTACTTTTAGCGCACAGCCCCCACTGAAGAGAATTCAGTTATCCACTCCACTCCTTTTTCACTTTCACCTTCTTCACACACAACGTCCTTCCCCTCCATTATTCTGCTATATGAGCTTCTATATTCCAACTCTAGCTATTAGCATTGCATTATTACTAAGGATTTGAGATGATGATCAGAGATAAGATTTTCAAATTGCACAGACACAGGTCGTCTTCTTCGTTTTCTGAAAAATCAGGCCAACGACTCGATTTCTCCTTCTCCAACCTTCACGCTCGTCAGGTATGTGTGTGTATTTTGAGTACCTCAAAGTATAATTTACAGATTAATACGAATTACACTATGTGCAATTGGCTCTCGATACTGATTTTCTCCTGCGGTATTCGCTGTTCGATTGGTTTACTGTTTATATGTCTGCTCAAGTTCGGAATTTCTGCTATAGTTTGTGTTTTTTCTTAAGTGTTGAACCAAATAAATCAATGTGCGTGTGTGTGAATTTTGAGTATCTCGAGCTACAGTTTACTGCTTAATAAGAACATGCGCAATTAGCTCTTGATACTGATTTTTCTCCAGATGTACTATGCTGTTTGATTGGTTTAGTATTTACATACCTGATAGAGTTTGGATTTTCTGTGATAATTTGTCGATTTTTCTATCTATTTTTTAAGCAAATAAATCAATGTAGTGTGATACATGTTGAATTGTGCTTATTCGTGTTTGATTCTGGGTGTAAGGTACTGTTACAGCTCAATGTAGAGTTTGGCAGAGTGTGTTGATAAAGGAGCATAAATGCATGTGCACTTTATTCATATATTCTTCTGTAACAACATGTGTTTTTATTTGGACGTATCTGTTAGATAGGCTGGAATTTATCTTCTTCTGTATTATTTTTTTTAGTATAGCTAGGAGTATTTCTTATTTGTTCCATGTCACGGGAAGCTATTAGATAGCCGTTAATTTGTTGGTTCATCGGAATAATAGTAGGAATTTCTACAGAAGTGGAACAAAGACTTGTGATATACCAAATAGGGAAATTGTGCAAAGTTCTATACTCCTCTGGCCCATTTTTATATGGCACATTTTCCTTTTTAGTCGGTTCCAAAAGAATGACAACCTTTTATAATTTGAAACAATTTTAACTTTAAACTTCTCATTTTACATATAGTCCTTGTTGTTGACCGCAAGTTTCAAAAGTCTTTCTTTCTTTTTAAAAGTTTTTTAAACTCCAGTCAAACCGTCATATAACGTCATATATAGATGTCCATGTAGCTAATGGTAAATGTACATGTGCACTTGCAATTTTGTTCACCAGTTTTTGTTCCTCTTCTGCTAATTTAAGTTGTAAAAGTAACTGGTAGTCCTTAGAGTTCTCATGCTAAAGTCATCTTTGGCATAGACTAAAACAGAAAGAAATCAGATGTTCCAGCTATAGGACTGTTATTTACACATTCAACTTTAGTGGTGTAGGTGCTATTGCAAAAGATAAGCATTATACAATTAGTCTACCCATTGTCAATAGTCACTCAATGTTCCAATACGTAAGAAAAATTTCGCAAGATACTACCAGAGAAGCAACAAGAATTATTATAGTATTTTATTTTGAAAGTGGGGAGTAGCCAGAAGATAAGAACCAACTTCATTTGACCAGATAAAAGATGTCGGAGTACATCTGAGGCCTTTTTTTCTCCTATATTACATGGGAAAAGGATAAGGTTTTCTTGATAGTTGACAGGAGACAAGGAGAAAGAAACACCAGAAAACGTACTTTTGAAAACAACAGAAGTGCCAATTGCTCCAGAATTGATAACCAGTCTGTTACTCTGATATCATTAGTAATAAATGGTTGAACAAGGAAGCACAGTGCAGTATAAACCATATGTACAATGGTACAAGTAAATGGCACATTGGAGGTATTTGGAAGAATTAGTACCTGAACTCAAAACCGGAAAACAGGAAAAGAGAACATAATATCTTGAGGGGTCGTTTGGTACAAGGGATAAGGATAATAATCCTGGGATAGAATTTGGGATTGTATTTATCCTATGTTTGATTATAGGTATTAGCTAATTGACAAGATAAGTTTTACACTAAAATGGTGGGATTAACTATCCAATATAGAAGATGGGATAGCTAATCCCATGGGATACCCCCCCCCCAAATAGAGTATCCTGGTTTATCCCACCATTGTACCAAACGATCCCTAATATCATACAAGGAAATAAATATAAACAGTACATAAAGATTCCAGGGATAGAAAATGTGACAATGTGGAAAATGAATAACTCATAGAGGAACCTTCAAAAACATAGGTCAAAATGGACACAAACATGCTCTGCCACTTTGTATGCCTCTTTTCATGAAACTTGGTGCCACTTATCTCCAATGTGGTTCAAATTCAACGATTTGTTCGCACTCTTTATGAGTCTAAGAGCTAAACTGTTTTGTCTCATGCATTCACTTGCCGACCGATATAGTCTCTCTTTTCCTCTTGGATTTTCACTTCTGACGTCATCAAATTTTTCAAAATATCCAATCATTGTTTCTTTTAAATTGTTATTGTTTAACATGGGAATCTCTTCCTCTGCTTGCACTATTTGTGACTGAACAAATACACTTAATATAACGGCAAGCTACAAAATCCTTTTCTCAAACTGTTTATATTTGTGGAATGCTTTGTTTCAATGTTTATATTTCTGTTGCTTGATAAGTGGATTTCAGAGATTAATCATCTAATATTGATGTCTTAATGGCCTCACCATCATCATCTTGACAAAACTTCACATCTAGTTTCAGTTTTATCAAAGTTTCTACGGCTTGCTTCTCTCAGGTACCTAAAGGATGGGACAAACTTTCCATCTCTCTTATCTGCGTGGAAACAGGGAAAACAGTCAGCAAATCAGGGAAAGCCTTGGTACGAAATGGCAATTGCAAGTGGACAGAGACATGGTCGCAATCTATATGGATTACCCCAGATGATATCTCAAACCAACAAGAGCAATTCCCTTTTAAGTTTATTGTAACGATGGTCTGACATCTCCCAGATTTCTATCTATTGATATTATTCGTTCAATAAGCTTTAAGATTACTGAATTTGCTACACTTGACTCTCAGTTTTCATGTTTATAAAGTTATCAGCTTTCTGTTTCAGGGATCTGCGAGATCTAGCATCCTCGGAGAGGCTGCTTTAAATCCTGCTCGCTACAGGGATGCAAAAGCTTATACTCCAGTTTCCTTACCTTTGAAAAAATGTAATTATGCCACAGTTCTACAGGTGAGACCTCTTCTGATGCTTTCAAGTTTGATATTAGCACTTTAAATTGCAAAATATTATCTAGTATATCCTATGATTACCATTTCTTTCCTTCATTCCGGTTCAACATGTTCAGGCATTACTCTTTGTAGACCCACCCTATCGTATTTTACCAATATTCCATGCTTCTTTTGCAATAAACAGGTTCATCTTCCTCTACTCAAGTACAAAGAGAAGAAAAAAAATTCTTTCCTGTTTCTTTACTGGACAAAAGTACAAAACAACCTATTTTTCTTTTAACAAATGAATCAGTCACTACTTTTATCTGTGAGCTTAGCTCAGGAACTGTGTTTATCTACTAGCTTCTCAGATCTTGGTAATCCCCTCTAGAGAGATTTTCATTTCATTTGTGCTCAATAATTCTCAAGTAAATAAACACTAGGTTTGCTTCTCAGTAATACAATGTAACTTGTTTTCTGTTCAATAGTATACTTGTAATTTTACAAGCTATATACTGAAAGGATATTAGTTTTATCTTACTTTGCTCATAAAAATTTGAGAGCCCCATCTACTACTTTGCGTGCTTCTGCTATATTTTACATACTCTTAGTGTGAAGTTGAATATGTTATTATTACAAATTACTTAACTTAATAAACGTGATGATCAAAGAAACAATATTGGACAAATTTACTTAACATAATAAATATGTTTCCAGCTTTAACTTCCTCATCTGAACTGCACCAAATTACTCATAATTTGGAGCATCCTAATGTTCATCCCATCCTGAATACTCAAGGTACTTGTCAAAGATTTTCAGTCAATTCCCTTACGTGCTTGGCCTATATTTAATTCAACATGTTAGCTCAAGTACACCTGAGTACATACACTTTCAGCTTTTGGCCTTACCTGCCCTTGATTCAGTTTCTTATGTTTCTGCAGCTGGAGATCAAGTGTCTAACAGCACTCAGGTTTGTCACTAGAAGATAGCAACTTCTTGCTAAGTTTTCCAGATTTCTATTTCTTTTTCGTTATCCATACTTAAAAGAATCAGTTTGAAACTTGTAGAGGCAATGAATTTAAAGACATGCCCATCTACATAGAAGAAGAGAACGTGGAATACAAAAACATGGAGATCAAATCAGAGGTATCTAACTATCTAGTCATAAAGATTTATGCATTTGTCAATATCCGTTAGGATATTATATGAGAAAATCTCTTTTTTCAACTAATTTCCAAATATTTGATGAGTCACACAATTAAAATTTAACTAGTCCGGTACTTAAATATTTGGATAACTACTTCTACTTTTTTATTCACTCATTCAAACTGCAATTAATAATAGAAAGTTAGGCCTTTAGCAACCAATAGAATTATAGATTAATATGTCCTGTCTTCATTTTCGGTGTTAGCCAAGTCTGAGTTTTCCTGCAATGCTTTAAGTTGGTAATCTATCTAGAATTGACCAGGCAAAAAGTGTACCGTAACCTCTCAGGAAACTTATCTCAATTAATTACTTTTAAAGAGCTAAAAAGTGGTTGCAGTATTGCCTGGAATCTAAATCTTGAATACAGCCTTAGTAGCTTAGAAATGGCGTTGGACATGGACAGACAGAGATACAGTTACTACAAATGAAAAATTATGGGACGCAACAATAAGGGCTAGTTAGAAAATCATAGATATATATCAAACTACTTGAATAATTGAACTCACCGGATGCATATATAGGCTCAAATATCACAAATCGAAGTATATTTCTAACTATTATTTTACCCATGTCTTCTCTTGGAGATCTCGTATTACAAGTATCTATGGTGCATTTATTTGGTTACTTTATCATCTCCGGCTTCCTATAGAATTTAAGCTAGATTATGCTTTCCCAACAGGAAACTGGTTGCCGAGCTCTGAGTTCATCTCATAGCTTTGCCTCTACTGAGGATTCATTGGGCAGAGAAAGTTTTTCCTCCCTAAGTGACTCAAACAGGCCTGTTAATCACATAATTGGCAGACAAGAATCAATTGATTCCAGGAGTAGTGCATCCTGCAGTTCTTACTCTTTTTGTGAATCGCCGAAATCGTACAACTCTCCCTATAATTTAATGAATTCGGGATCAGGAAAGAATGCTCAAAATCAAAAAGATGATTACAAACAGTTATCACATGATAACACTGCATCAGTGCAACTTGCTGCTTCCTCTAGAAACTCCTTACAAGGCAAGGATATTACCAGTAAAGAACTAATTGCAGAGGCCATGATGTGGGAACAAAATGCTCAAAGCCTAAAGATCAACCTGGAAATGTCAAGGAAGGAGTTTTTTGACCAGACACAGCAGATAGAAAACCTTAAGATGGAGCATCGTTCATTGGGCACCGAACGTGATGGATTGATGCAAGAAATCAAACACCTGGAGGTCCTTTTACAAGAATCCATGGAAAAGGAAAAAGCGACTGATAGTTTAATGCTCCAAGTCAGAGATATGGACAGTGTCCAAAAGATTTTAAAAGGGGAGCTACGGATTCAGAAAGAATCAAATGACAGTATGTCTTTACAGCTAAGTAAAACTCAAGAATCAAATATTGAATTAGTCTCCATTCTGCAGGAGATGGAAGAAACTGTTGAAAACCAGAAATTGGAGATTGAGAACCTACATATATTGAACCAACAGAACCTAGAGGACAAGCTTCAACAGTTGCAGGAATCACAGATAAATCTGGAAAACACCACTCTCCGCCTGGAAAAAATCATCAGGGAGAAAACTCATGAGATTGAACTTGAGCAAGGTCATAGAACTCAGGCTCTTTTAGATTGTGAAGAAAAATGGAAAATTAAGTCAAGAGAACAAGAAGAGGAAATTGCTTATCTGAAGGCAGAGTTATCCAGAATTTTAAGTGCAGAGAGCTCCGAGACGAATAAGGCCAAACCTGCAGCTGACTGTGATCTGATCAGGGAAAATGAGACTCTTAAAGAAAAACTTCAGGAACTTGAGAGAGATTGCAAGGAGCTGACAGAAGAAAATCTGGAACTTCTGTACGAACTGAAATCAAAGGGAACTTCCTCTATCAGCGGTCCCATTTTAAGTTCATCCTCCGTCGAGGGTCAGCTAAGTGAACAATCACCTGGTGGTTCCGAATTTGAAGTAAGTAACGGTGAGCTCCTTTCTTCACCATTTCAAGATGATAAGGGGAAGAAGAAAATAATTGCAGAGACGGCTGCCTCTGAAAGTAAGCAGAAAATCTGTGATCAGGAAGAGAACTTAGCTCAAGTGGAGTTTCACTCACGAGTAAAGGATAATGCTTCGAGGCTTAATGCTGAAATCATCTCACGTTGCTTTGAAGTACAAGAAAAAGATCAGAGAACTGAAGTTGCTGCAATCCCATTAGAATGTCATCAGGAAGAAAGTTGTCATGGCGGTTTCACTCATGAAAATGTACCCGCAATGTTCCAGAGTTCCGAGTCAGGACGTATTGAAGATGTCTATGCCTTGCTCACCACATTATGTAAGTATCTAGAATGTTTCTCGTGCAACAGGAATACAAGGCAAACTGTCCTTTCTTTACTATCAACACTGAGTTTAAAGATGCTATTTGTAATTTTGATCTTTGTGAATGTACAGGTCATACCACTAAGGACGAGCAAGCTGATGCGGTGTTGAAAAAATTGCTCCAGTTATTGGGGTACAGATCGGCTCTATGTCTTGATGGTAGTAATCATATCGAGGAGGAACCCAAAATAACAGCAAAGGATGCATGTGAAGTCCAAGATGGAGAAAAAGATGACCTTCCAGAGGAAAAAACTCCTTGTTCTTGCTGTCAAAGGCTTGAGGATTCAAATAAGGTGCTAGACATCAAGGTTCAAAATTTAAGCAGTGATAATTTAGCAAAGAACTCGGAGATACTGGAACTGAAAACAGACTGTTTGAAAAAGGATGCAGAGATCGAAGCTCTAAGGCACCAGCAGACCGATTTGAGAACTCAAATCTCTGATCTCCAGATGAGTAAATGTCAGATGGAGGAGAGAATGGAAAACCTGCAACAAGAACTTAGTGACACCTCTAAATCGTTAGACACTTCCACAAATGGTTTGATGTTTCTTGATCAATGTATTTGTGGAGATGTCTCTAAGATGACGCTCAAAATGAAATCATTAGAGCTAGAGAGTGACAAATATGAGTTAGAACTTAATTTGTATGAATTAGAAAAAGACAATGTGGATCTGTCAGAACGAGTATCAGGGTTGGAAGCTCAACTAAGGCATTTGAGTGATGCAATGGAATTCAATCGCTTGGAACTGCAGCATTCAGGTAATCATGTTGTGAACCTTCAGGAAAAGGTCAGAGAATTAGAACACGAAAAGGAGTCACAAAAGCTCGATATGAAAGAAAAGTTGCTGGAGATGCAAAAGCGATGGTTAGATGCTCAAGAAGAGTGCGAGTATCTGAAGAAAGTAAATCCAAAACTCCAAGCGACAACAGAAAGCCTTATGGAAGAGTGTCGTTTGCTTCAAAACTTGAATGCAGAACTAAGGCAACAAAAGTTAAAATTGCATACGAGCCATAATGTTTTGGAAGCAGAACTGAGGAAATCTCAGTATTCTTTCTCCACCTGTTTGAAAAGGATAGAGTCTTTAGAAGCTAACTTTTCTTCAGTGCTGGAAGAAATTGAATCAAAAGAGAAGATCCTTAAGTTTAAACTTGATGATCTCCACCTACAGACTAAAGAGCATAGAGAGAAACTTATTGTAGAAGAGTGCACACTGCATGAAATATCTCTGGAGAATACCATCGAAGTTGAAAAGTTGCAAGAACAGGTACAGTCCCTCATGATGCGGATGTCAAATCTTATGAGTGATCTTGGTACTTCCAAAGCCAAGGAGGGAACTTTGGCAGCTAACTGTGAGAAGCTACTGAGGACGATGGAACATCTTGCGTCCAATGAAGCAAAGCTTAAATGCACCATTAATGAGCTTGAGTCAAAACTACTGTCTTCTGAATGTCAAATGCTGCAAATGACTGAAGAGAAGTCCAGTCTAAAGATTCAACTGCATTCATTACCATTACTTCAGGAGGAAGTCTTGGATCTTAAAGGAGCACTATCTAGAATGAAGTTTGAAAGCGAGAGATTACAAGTTACACTGCAGTTGAAATATGAAGATTGTGAAGAGTTGAAGGCAGAGAAGGCATCATTACTTCAGGAGATCTCTTGCATGCACATGGCAGTGGCTGAAGCGGAAGAATGCAAATACAAGAAAATTTCACTAGAGGAGAAAGTTCTGAGGTTGGAAGGAGACTTAACTGCAAAAGAAGTAATGTGTGCCAAGGTTTCCGAGCTGAAAAATGAGGCTTGCCAGCTTAGAAGAGTAAATAGCCAGTTTCTGCGGAAAATAAAATCCCTTCAATTCGAGAAAGAGGACTGCTTGAAGCAAGTTAAATCCGTCGAGAAAGAATTTAAGAGAAAACAATTAGAGAACCAAAGAGAGGATGATGTTCCTGCTCTAGAAGAGTTGAAGCTTTCAAAGGTTAACCGAGCCACTTCTCTTATTTATAATTATAAGTCAATAATACAGTAGGCAATGAATCTGATTTTTGTTTTCTTTTCTCAAAAAACAGGCAGAGGAAGAGGATTTCAGCAAGCAGTTCGGAATAACTACACAATCTCCTCAACCAGAGAAATACTTGAAGCAGAAGATTCAAGGCAACTCTCAACAAGTATGTGCTACTAGAACTAAACTGTGCCACAGCGTAAATAGTTACCCCATTAATTACTTTCTTTTCTGGAAAATTGTAGTTAATATAATTTCTTCTCTTTATTAACCTCATGATATTCCCCATATTTATTTAGGATGGCAACAAAGAAAGCAACTACAACAGAGATCTTCAAGAGACAGTCGCCAAAAGTGTATCAGCGATCCAATTTCCGGGGGATACAGTAGTTCAGACTTTAGAGAGCAATTGTATCCATGAATCCCATCTAATTAGGTGAGCCTATATAAAAACCTTTTGGTTTGTACCCTGAGCTTTGTTTGTGTTTCTTCTGATGGCTATTTTTTGGATTCTGGAACACCTTTCTGAATTATCATTTCTTCAGGACAACTGAGAGTATATACGATCAATTTATAATTACAAGAGTTACATCTTAAGATTGAAGTCTAAATTATTTCACATATTTTTGTGTCTTCAGTTTGTCATCCAAAGGAAGAGACGAGAATGTGCACAAAATATGTCAGCTTGAAGCTGAGCTACAAGAAATTCGCGATCGCTACCTGCACATGAGCGTAAAATATGCAGAAGTGGAGGATCAACGCGAGCAACTCGTGATGACTTTGAAAGCCATGCATGATCAGAAGACAACTAGAGGATCTTACCTTTCCTCTTTCTGGTCAGCTGGTGCTGACATATGACTCTTTTCTCCAGTACATGATGTTCATACACAGCTGATTCAATCAAGAATGGTAGAAATAAATTGTCGCCAAAGTATTGGGGGTCATTTTCGTTGAACGGACCCCGAGTATACCATAATTTAAAAAACGTGATAATCACCGAAAGATCAGCAGTTGTATAGGTAGTTTGTGATCTCTTTGGTGGAGGAGTCAGAGAGTGTCTCTTAGCAGAGTACGAAAAATTCTTTTCTGTTGTTTGTATTCGGATGCATCCTGCAAATTAGGCAAATGTACATGGACGTTGTTCAAGTCCATTTTTTTAAAAATTTATTCGAGAGTTAATGCTTGAGAGTAGACTTCTTTTTTCCTGAATATTTTTTCTATATTGTAAAAGTTAAAAAGAAAAAAAAATGGGGTAAGATCCACCGAAGCGGAAAGCCTTAACCGGATGTGTGGTAACAGGTAAAGCCCGAAGGGTGTTCCCGTCCCTGTCAGGGGAGATGCCAACCGTCTCTCCTTTCTACGAACACAGCCTTTTTTGCTTAGCGTCAATATATATAGCAACTAAATCTTCCTTAATATTTCGGTGTGGGATTCTGTATAGTTCAATTACTCCACACAAAAAGACTAGTTTACACCCCCCACCCCAACCCAACCCCCCCATGGATTAGTTTATCTTTTTTATGTTTTGTCGTTTTCGTTCTCCTTTTGGAGTGAATTTCTATTTGTTTGTATATTGTTTTATTCTTTTAGGACAAAGAAGAAATGGAAATAGTTGGAAAAGCAGTGCCATTTGTAAAGATTTATGTGGGTTTCTTCACTCTTTCGTGACGCTAAAAAGCAATACTTCAATTTTACTTTCACGCAAGAAATTCTTAAGTTTACATCTTTTAGAAAAAAAGTTTGTGTTGTCCCAGGAATGGATAGAAACATTGGGGCCTACAAACTATCAGGGATTAGACTACCCAACTCCCTCAAGGGCCTCAACAAGTTCCAATTTCACACTTGTCTTTTAAATAGCTTTGGTTTCCCACGCACTAACAGAAAATAGATTTGTTATCATTTTCATTTCTAGCGTAAGCCGAAGTTCACATATTATTCTATACAGGATAAGATGTGACATAAATGTGTGTATTAGCAATATCTAGATAAAGATATCCGAAGTACACTCTTAGGGTCGTTTGGTAGGGTGTATAAGAATAATGTTGAATAGGGTGTATCAGTTATGCTTGCATTAACTATGCTGACGTTGGTTATGCTAACATATTTCTCATTCATTATTTGGTTTGATGTATTAAAACATTGCACAATTTTAAAGAATTATTTGTTTACAAAAATACCCTCATAACCAATCAATCACTTTATCTTTTTAAAAGAAATATATGTCGAGAAATATTTTTATATGAAAAAGGTTTTAAAAAATTATTTAATTTGTCTACCTATATTGCAATATAGAACTGGATATTTATTTATAAAAAAGAAAATATGCTAAGTATTTATATATTTACTAGGGATATAATTTATTTCTCATTTTCTTGGATTATTTCAAACTTGCATTAATATAATAGCATATTTTAATCAAACATAAATTTTGAAGGAAAAATTTGTCTTTAACTAAGCTAATGCATGCATTAAAACCCATTGTATTGTTAATACCATAATTTCTTAAGCATCAGTTATGTATAGGATAATACCAAATATGGTATATAACTAATGCATAGGTTCAAAAAGTGCACCAAACAATGTATTATGAATATACAAAACTAACGTATGCATTATTTTATCTAATACATCCTACCAAAAGATCCCTTGTAGTAAAATGTCTTACTTATAGTAAGGCGCCTTACTTTAAAAAAAAGGTTTATTTAAGAAAAATTAAATTCATGATTGCATTATATAGGAGTATTAAAAGTTGTAATATTTATGAATTTAAAATAATTTTTAGTCTAGAAGTTATACGTTTCATATCAATTATTATTATTTATTAGAGCTAACACTTGGTTTTGGTGTCACATCTTGGTTTTTCAAAAATTACACAACTTAAGGGCACAGAGGTTTTATTTGCGCAAAAACAAAAATGAACTTATTATTATATCCCTCATTGGGTAAGATGTATACCCAATCATAGTTCTTCAAAATTACAACGTGATGTATAGTCGAGTACATTAACAGAACTAATTTTTTTTTACCAATTAACAAAAAATAATTTCAAATTTATGCATTATATATTAGGTTCTCAATACAAAGGACAAGAAAAACATGCAATTGAACAACCTAGTAAATAGTCACTCTCAGAGATGCTATTTAGAGATTAGCCAGTAATTATTTGCCCTGAAATTTTAAACTAAATATCTTAACTTTAGAACGATTCAGAACATTTTTGTCCTGAAACTTGGAATTGAAAAACTGAAATTCAAGACACACCGGCTAATTCCTAAATAGGAGCCCTTTAAGGTGGCTACTGGTGTCATTTCTACACTATATAACGCAACACTAAATTGACATCTTTACTCTGCGTCCAATCAAATGTCGTCCCATGAAATGACACAAATGGGTAATTTAAACAAAAATATAAACAAATGTGGGTACTCTTTTGTTCTAGAAAAATATGGAAAATAAAAAGATTAAAAGAAAATTGCAAAAGAATTAACATTTTTATTTACGAATGAATGATGCAAAAAAAGTGCCTTTCGTTTTTCCAATTACACATTGCGTAGCATTTCATATATATAATCAGAAGAACATAGGCAAAAGTAAATAATAAACACTCTACAGATAAGAATCTGAGAAGCTTGGTAGAGGGAGCATACAACTCCTCTTACACCTTACCAACTTCTGTCTTTACCCTCCTATCGCTTCGTTTTTTACAGTATCGAGTAAGCTCGGATCACCTCAACGATGGGTGCACGGCACAACGGACACTTCCCTCCACTTCTCACCAGTTCATTTGCACATTTTGAACAAGTGCACATGTGCCCACATCTGCCAATGCAGGAAACAAACGATCAATTCTTTAAAAGATAAGGCTATTCTACAATAGGTTAAGATACATTGTTAGTGGTGGCATAAGTCAAATCCCAGAACAAAACACTCAATCCTGCATATTCTGCACATTTGTTTGCAAGATTCATTAGATTCCGCAATATGAGTTTTACCTGTACAACAGGGAATCGATGTGACTATCACAACAAACACAGCAAGTACCCTTTTTCACGTGGCCCCACTTAGAACCATCATTTGAAGTCTCCGCAACCCCTGGTTTACAATCAAACCCAGTTAGAAGAAATAATAGTGTGACACACAGTTAAAAAGAACGGTGTTTGGAGAGGTTTAACATTCTTAAGAGCAGCATTAGCATTTCAAACACTATAGGTGATGAACAAACCTATAGTGTGAGGCGCAGTAAAAACGGGTGGTTCGGAGAGTTTCAACATTCACAGGAGCAGCATTAACATTTCATAAAACTACAGGTGACGAACAAACCTTGTTCACCAGCTGATCGATTCAAAGCAGCTGAAACTTCCTGCCTGACAGAGCGTTGAAGCTCCAGTTGCATATCCATGCAAGATTCTAACATTCTTTGCATGTGGTTCATGCCTTGCTGCAGTCTTGCCATATCTGCTCTAAGTTCATTTATCATTTCCCACTCCTGCTCCAGAACAGCACAAATTAAGCTCACAATAAAGTAACATTTGACTTTTGTATTTACATAAAAGATGCAGAGCTGTGCCATTAAACACATTAAAATTTGAAACAATTACCAATTGCCAGGCTTAAACAGAATATAATTGAGAAAGGTATCAGTGGCTTAAACAGAATATAATCTGTTCTTATTCACGATAAGCACCAACCAAGATGAATTCTCTGTTTTAATACTGGTCAAGACTACCAGAATTCTGAAAAATTTAGGAAATCAAGAGAATTGGAAGACAAAAGATCTTGGAACATTTTGCTTTTACGATCACCAGTTGCTAAAGAGTACACCCAGCCTAAGTTTAACTTTCTTCATATATTAGAAAAATTGATAACTTGAAACCATTATCAATTGCTTGACTTAATCAGAATATCATCTATTTTTCTCATTGGCAACAAACACCAACTTAAACGGGATATCTCCTTTAATACTGGTACGTAGATATTGCTGAATTCCGACAAATTAGTAAAATGAAAAGAACAGAAAAGATAGTATAAAAGATGTCGGCACATTTTGCTTCACAATCACCCGTTGGTAAAAAGAGCATATCCAGAGTACTTTTTCATTTCCCGTATGTATTAAAAGCAAAGTCTTATTACTAATTACACGCATTAGATATCAAAATCAATATTATCATATTTATCGGAGTCGACGCCAAAAAGGAAGCAAGATAATCACCAGAAAGACTCTTTCGGAAAGAGCAATATATTCTCTTTTTGCTTTTCTGATAGGCAGGATGAAGCAGTTGACTTACAAGTTCAGAACGATGCACAGTGTGACGTGGCCAACTGGGGTGATGCAAATCCTGATGCCAAAGTGGCTGTGGTGGTGGCACAGGAGGAGAGGGTAGCACAAGTGAAGGCCTGCCAACTCCATCCTGCTGATCATCATTTTGCTCATCATTCTGCTGGTCCTGACCCCTTTCCAATGAAGCAGGAATGGGCAAGTTCCGATGCAGATCCCAATCAATAGGAGAGCGGCCTCGCCTTTCCACATATGACTGAATTAATTGGTCTAAACTTTCACGGAAGCCACTGCGAAGAAGGTTGGAAACACTCCTCCTACCAGACAAAGACTTTTAATAAACAACAGACCAAAAATATGCCTAGGTAAGCATGGAGAAGGAAAACACAATCAAGAATTAAATTTTACCTGCTAAGAAGCTCTCTGAGTTCCATGCTATACACATTATCGTCATCGGGTGGATGGAATCTACTAATTCTCCTTAATGGGACAGGACGCCGCATTCTAGGAGGATCAGAAGGTCCTTCCGACCAAGTCTCTGCAGCTTCTCGTGAGGCATCCTCACGCCAAACCTCCTGGTTTTCTGGGAAATGATGTTCTGCACTCCCCACAAACCCTGTTGTTTCAAGGGACCTAGCAGTTGATGGATTTTCTTGCCAATTCCTGCTTACATTCTCTGTAGTCTCATGAGTCCATCCATTAGAATCATTAGATGCTAAATTACCCTGTGTTCCTTCCTCAGCTTCAACAGCAGCTTCCACTCGATCCCTTCCTTGGTGAGGAGACGGTTGTTGACTCGTACTCTGACCAGAATTCTCACTGCGATCAGGCAACTGATGAACGTTGCTCTCCAGCTCCCTAGATTGCACTTGTTCACCACTTTCATTCTGGACTTCCTGTGAAGGATTTGCATGAGTCTGATTATTTCTAGAATCACTGTTCCTACTGTAAGATGAATATTCAGATTGCTGCTTACTTGACCACGTACAACGTTTCCTGATCTGGAGCGAAATCCTTCCCTGATTGAGATAAAAATATCACCAACTCATGAATTATAAAATGACAAATATTATCAATTTTCAACTGAGAAAAGAGCTGAAAATCAAGATCTGTTTCATGAATGAGTTGAGAAAGAAGCAAGAAACATTCCCTCTCAGTATCTAGAAATTGAAAATCACCAAATGCCACAGAATATAACTCATGCAAAGATGTAACTAAGCATGAAACAAATGCTCGTAAGTGAAAAAGAACAATTAGAATCCTTCAAAGCTTATTCCAGAGAGGATAAATTTGTCTAAGCCTGAACAAGGCAACTACACAAGCATCACTACATCCACTAACAACATCAACACCAGTACCAGTAATAGTAATGGTTATAATAACTAAATATCGGTATAATCAGGATAATATTCAGTCTTTAATAACTAAACATCGGTATAATCAGGATAATATTCAGTCTTATGCGCATGCTAAGACCCATAAAACATTTTAGAGTTCCTTTAAAGTTTGGTGGGAGTCAGTGGAAGGCTTCTACTTTATCTTTTATTTTATTCCAGTTTTTCAGAAACTCCTAATATTATTATCTTTATTTTAAAGCACCTTTGAAGAGAAAACTCCCAAAGTGATGCTTAACAGAAACAATTTTCTTCTATATCCTTTGCTTACCAATTTTTGACAAACACAATGGAAGTAAAGGATCCCTATATGCAATACCAACTAATTGTCAGTTTAAACTTAGCCTGAGTTCCTATCAGTTGCCGATCTACTAAATAACAATTCTCATGCTTGTAGATTCAATTCTCAGGGCAGAAAATTGGCGAGCAGTTTCACTTGCCCATCATTAGCACAGGTATCGAGAAGCCTCAGATGATTAGAAGTTTTAAGTTCAGCCTGATAACATTGCATTTTTGAGATCCAACAGTAATTACCAGCTTCCACATTCATTTTCAGCGAATCAAAGTTTTCACTATCATAATGGTAAGGGGATTTTGGTAGATCAGAAGATCTTCTCACAATTTAGAGAGGAGATGCTTATGAGCAGATTTTTTTTCACAACTAAGAGAGATGATTAGGAGAAGACTTTATCATAACTAAGAGATTAATGTTATTATTTGAGTTAGAAGAGATACAGCACAGTAGCCAACGAAGAGATTGATCTTTGACTAATGTTGTTTGGCCATGGCAAACAATCAACTGCACAACAGCATAAACACACCTACTACAGTAGTAGTCAGACCAACAATGCATGAAAATGAAGTCCAATTAATTAGCAGAACCGTTTCAAGAAGACAAAAAGATCTAAATATTCAAAACTAACTAGGCTGCAACACAAGACTGGCCACATCACATACCTCAGCCCAGAGACAGTGTTACGTTGCCTTAGCTGAACTAGTTCACTTGCTGCTATCGAAGGTGGTCTCTCTTCCTCAGCAGGCCTTTCATGCAAGAATCTTCCTCTGAGTAGTGACTGTAGAAGGATATAAAATGTAAAAAGACAAAACTTAGAGCCAGAGCACGACCTCACAACACGTACATGGAGCATTTAATCATGATTTCTATTGAGAATGCCACAAAAAAAACAGAATGAAAAAAGTTCTGGTGAAATAATAAAAGGCATAAAATCAGCAGCCAACCTGAATCCGATTGCGATGGGCAAAATCAGATACTGCACGATGCTCTAGTAAACCCTGAAGTTCCCTCTGCCTTTCCCTTTCAATCCTCACAAGCAAATCAAGTAGAGCCTGCCTCCCACGCAGCCTCAACATGTCCCTACGAATGTGCTCTGGTTGGGCATCCTCATGGTCAACAACAGACCCTTCACGAACACGATCTACTTGAGAACTAAGCCCAGTGGACTGTTCTTCCCTTTGGCCACCACGAGCTCCTCTTTGTTGACTAGTCATTTGAACCCATTCCCGCACAATTCTCACCCTTTCACGCTCTGTCTCCCCCAGCCATTCCCCTCTTGGACCACCGTTTCTCTGAGAGACATTAGATGAATGGTCACTGATCCCACTCTCCATCCATCCACGAACAATTTGCCTCACCCTCTCCCGCTCAACTTCACCTAGATCAGGAGACTGTTCACGGCTGGAGTTATCACGGTCCCTATGATCATTCTGCGGTCCAATCGGGTCATGAGACCAAGTACCATACTCATTTTCACTCTCACTAGCATCCACCAAACTACCTTGGTTATCACTTTCCCGGCTTTCTGACATATTTGCAGTAGAAACATTGGTATTAGAATCCATGCTCCTTCGCTGTGTCAACCTTTCCCGCACCCTCTCTCGGGCACGATTCAACACATGTTCATCCTCCAATTCCCGCCACATCTGCAAAATAGTAGAAGCCCTCGTGCTTACTCTCTCAGAATCACCCTGACGCCTTGAGGTCGGAGATTGTGATTCCCTCAAGAAAGACGAATCAAGCATCGAAACTGTGTGCAAACCAGCAAGTGCCATCAACTCAGACTCACGATTCCTCCTCTCAATGGTAGTAATCATCTCTTGAGCCTGTCTTGCTGCCCATCTGCTCAAAATCCTCGAGTGGCGCCTCCTGGCAGCAGAAGACTCTGCCAGGTCATCGCCTTCAAGGTCAGACCTCCTCCTCCTCCTTACAAGCTGATCAGACTCTTCATCCTCATCCTCAGTATTACGCACCGAACTACACGAAGCATACGACATACACTCATCCAAGTGTCCACACATCAACTCCTCCAATCCCCTCTCAAACTCGGACCGCACATCGTCCCCTGTGCTTTCCGACTTCTGCTGCATTTGCTGCTGAATATCTTCCATCTTCAGAACCCACTTTATCCCAACTCTAACACCCTAAAAACACATTTCACCACACAAAATGTTCCAATATGGCAAAAAGACAACCTAAATGCATAACATCACACCATTGTCCCCCACAAACCTGACCCTAAAACTAACCCTAAACCTAATTCCATAACAAATCTCATCAAATTCATAAAATTACAGTGCTTTTTAAACACTACCAAATCACTCGTTCGACACATATCACAAACCTGATCAAATTACACATGTCAGCACCACAAAATTCAGAAAAGCAAAAAAAAATGTTCATAAATACAAAAAATTAATATCAATTATACGAAACGTATAACCAAAAATAATCAAAAATATGCATTAAGATCTAAGAAAATTCACCGAGTGCAGCAGTGACAATAAATTGTGGATAATTTCTAGGTCATAAAATTGAGGATTAAACACAGACACAAAAATCAAAAAATATAAATTACCTTTGAATCGTGGTTCCTTAATCCGCCAAAAGTGTGGGAATCAAAACCCTAACCTGTAAATTGATATCATATAAGTTATGTGAAAATTAGAAAGACAACAAACGAAAAGCGAAATAGGAAACGGAGAGGGAGAGAGAGATAATAGGTAAAGAGAAGCTGTGAATTTATTAAGAATGCAATGAGAGAGAGAGAAGAAGAGTAGGGAGTTTTTCTTCGTAAATGTTGGAGTATTAATTATTAAACAAATAAAAAAAAAAAAAAAACTTCATTCTTTCCATTTTATGTGACCTACTTTAATCGAGAAATAAGTTTAAAAATAAAATGTAACCATAAGCACCTGTGTCGTGTAAAATATAAATTATTTTATTAATAATAAAATAAAAGTTTTATAATTAAATTATCTCTAAATATAAGATATCATTTTTGTGATAGGTTAAGTATATTTTTTCCGACAAATTAAGTATATATAATAATCATATAAATTGAGACAAATGAAATATTTTTTTTTTATATTATTTTTGAGGGGATACGATTTTTGGTTGAAAACCCGCGAGTCTTGTGTATGGTGACACGTCATCCATTTTAGTTTTCTTTTTTTCTTTTTGCCTGATTATCTTTTTTGTTTTCCTTATTTTTAATTCAGTGGTCAATTTCTCTGACTATTTAAATGGAAAGACTATGAGTATAGTCAATGACTCAATGGAATAGCACTAATTAACAACTATAGAAAAGAATGAAGATAGAATTAATTTAACTTTCTTGCAATTATATTAAATATTATCTACTTAAACTTTCATAGCGTTTGGTCATTTCACAACTAAAGCTTCCTAAAAATGTTCAACTACCAAACAATATTTTCTGATGTAAACGAAATAAATAAACACTTAAATTTAGTTGATGAATTAAGTTTTATTTCTTCTTCTTTTCAATGAAGTGAAGATTTTATAACCATAAGTTTTTTATTGAATTGGTCTCGTACTATTGAAGGTAAATTTATTTTCGATAATAATTACCATCAAGGTCTTCTTGTTCAATTTCATTTTTGAAGGAACGCTTATTCTTTACCGCTTGTTTGGATGGTTGTTACATGTCGTTTCATAATTTACCATATGGTATTATACTGTATTATTTAATGAATATAACGTTTGGATAGATTGTATCGTTTATCATCGTTTCATGATGTCACACACCAAAAATATGAAAAATAAACTTGTAACATTACCAAGAAAAAATAGAATACAAAGTATTTTATTGTATAAAAAGCAGGATAAAGAATAAAATATTATTATTTAATAATAATGAAGGGCAAGATGGGAGGAAAAAGCAAGGTAATGAGGCCACCACACCAAATTCGTTATTTCATAAAGTGACTTTTCGTCGTTACGTAACGACAGATTTAACGAATTGATACAATAAAATATAAGTAACAATCAAAACAAATATTGCATTTAAAGTAGCAATATGATAATCATCCAAACAAGCTGTTACTAATCCTTCTGCACACGTTTAACATGTAAAATCCCTAATCTTTATCAAAGTGTTGTACTTGAACACGCTTTCTAGCAATAAAGTGAACATTCTTCTGTTTGCTTGTTCTCAGTGGTGTTCATAAAAAGTCGAAAAATCGAACCAAATCGAAAATTAAATCAAACCGATCAAAAAAATCAATACTTTTTGTTTTGAATTTTAAAAACCGATCAAATTTGGTTTGGTTTTGATTTTAATCAAAAAATAATCGAAAAACCTGAACCACACCGACTATAGGAGTAGCTATTTCAAAATTATTATTACACATATATATATGTATATTTTTATACAAAGTTTCAAAAAATTTATGGTAAATGTTAATCGTTTGCACTTTTAGTACAGTTCTTTACCTTTACATTCTAGTTTGATTAGTAGTTTTCTTTTGTTAAGTGTAAGAATCTATTTCATGTTAAAAATAACATATTTTTAATTAAGTCCTTAAATTATTCATCACCGTTTGATTCAATTATCATCATTATATCTTGGTAAATAATAGATTTATCAAAGATCAATTGTTTTGATAGTGTTACGTCAAAAATGTGGTCGCCGAAAGATGTGTTTGGTAGTGTATGTTTTATATTTAAGAAAAAACTGATAAATAACCGAAAAACCGACAAAATCTGACATAAACCAAAACGATAAAATACCAACTTAATTAGTTTGGTTTGGTTCTAATATTTGAAAAATCGATTTACTTAGTTTGGAATATTTTTAGGGAAAAACCGATCCAAACCAGTCCATGAACACTCCTGCTTGTTTTGTAGCTCATCCAACATAAAAATCTCTAAAGAGCATACGATAGTTGTCTCACATTGCCATATTTTTTTTACCAATTTACACGTACTTTGTGTTCTACTATTACTTATTATATATTCGATATAGAGATTTATTACCTTAACTCGCTAATAGATATTGCTTATACGAAAATCAAAGGATTAATAACTTTCTAAAAAGAAAAACAAGATTGAAGATTCTTGATTATTTTTTTGGGTGGGGTGGGGGTAGGGGTGGGGGGTGGTGGAGTTTATGAGGGAAATCAGGGCCTTGTCTTACTCGAGAGGTAATTGGAGAGTGCAATTTGGGTGCAGTGCATATGGGTTGAGATGCCCTTTTCAAAAAGCTCATTTGATGTTGAAATCTGTACTCTCTTTATTTCTAAAAACTCCCAAAAAGAAATTTAAAAAAAAATGTGCACTTTTTTTTCTTTCTCATTTTTGGAGCCAACGTGTAGATTTTCCAGAATATACCTTACTTCTCTCATGTTGTTGGGTCCAATCTAGAAAGGGAAATTATAAAATTTGTACTATAATGTTACTATATATTGAACATTTATAATCCTATATTCCTTCTTTTTGCTCTTACAAAATTCCCTCCTCCACTAGTCCATGTATTATTTCCTTTTTTTATCAATCAGTCAACAAAATACTGTAGAAAACATGACAGTCACTATTAAAGGCAAAAGATTTTCCCTTTAGCACATCCAAGAATATATATAAATTTATAAAAATATATAGCAGAGAAGAACTAATTAAAAGTTAGTGCGATCAAATCTTAAAAAAAAAGACTAATTTAGATTAGAAATGTATATATTCTTTGAAAAATAATTCTAAAGATGCTAATCCTTTTTGAGGAAATATTAGAAATGTATATACTCTTTGAACTAAGTAAAAATTTTAACGTACAAATTTTTCTTTCAGAGGATTACCTTTAGATAGACGAAAAAAAAAAAAAAAAAAAAGAGAATCAGCTTCCGGTCTTTAGTGTATGCAGTTTCCAAATCTGAAATGGTCCATAAACACAGTATATATTAATTCATAGGTTAATAAGATCAATTACGATTTCGAAGCAAAATTAAAACGTGTCAATTGTTGTTGGTTACTTTTTCTTTGGATCTTCACCAACGGATTTATCTGTAACTACTGGACCAAAGTTATTTAAGAATCTTATTTCAAAGCATTTTCAAGTTAATGGGTTGACCTGAACGGTTTTGGTCCTGATGATTGACAAAGTAACATATGTATGAACCAAGTTCATGGAAAGTGTACACAAGTCACGATCAGATTCAAGCAAAAGGCATGCACATGCAAGGGATAAGTATAAGTAATTATTTCTGATATTCTTTGAATGAAAAGATTGCAGAATTGATAAGGAGCAGGACTCATTGCTTGCATAGAACTCTATCCTAGATAAGGAAAGAGTTTGAAGTTGAAATTAACTAGAATTCTTCCACTAAGGAAGAGTAAAGCATTAGAACCCTAGTTAATCCTTATTCTACTAACTCTATAAATATCAATTTTATTCTCTTTTACAGGTAACACACATGTACTGAAGTAAAAGCAGAATTGAGAGCAAAATAGCAAGGCATTTTGTGAACAATTCTTGTGAGATTCAAGAGTGTGATCATGAAACTACACGAACCAGATTGAAGAAGCAGTTACATAAAGAGTTTTATGTGTCTTTCTTTATTTCTAGTTCAAAGTGTAGTAGGCATTTTGAGTTGTATCTTTTAGCTTTCTTAGAAGCAAATTGTACTAGGTACCTGAGTTGTATCTTTCAAGTTAGAGTTAACTTGAAATAGTCAAAACAGCTTATGTCGTGTTAGATTTAATCCTTAGGTTTGTAAGAGGTTATAAACTCGAGTTGTATCTTTCAAGTTAGAGTTAATTTGAAGCAGTTGCAACATCCTGTGGTGTGCTGCTAGATGTTAGAGTTAATCCTTAGGTTTGCAAGAGGTTGTAAACTTTGAGTTGACTCAGAGTTGTAGTGAAGTGTTTGGAAAAAATACCACTGGGTAGTAGGTCGTGGTTTTTTCATCTTTTGAGTCTGGTATTTTCCACGTAAAAATCATTGTGCTCTTACTGTTTATCAGCATTGTCCTTTAGCTCCATTGTTATTACTTTATTTCGATTACTTAACTGTTCTTACTGCCCTAAGCCACCTCGAGGTCATCGTCTCAAGGTCACCATTGTCAAGTATTATTGGTTTGATTCACTTCTATCCTTCATTTCTACTTCATATTTCTTGATTATTAATCGATATTAAATTAAATCACATATTTTTAAAACCACTAATCAAGTTTAATTGTTATTCGGATTTTCGAGGTAAATAGTTTGGCGCCCTCCGTGGGGATAAAGATAATAGTGATTATTTCTTTACTGATTCTCGTTACACACGTTATCTTTACACTTTTTCTTGTCAAGATTTTTTGATTCTCAAGCTTAAACATGTCTAGCACACAAAATGCACCTATTCATAACGGCGAAGGTCTTGGAGAAAACAGCGGTATAGGGGTTGGTGTACCACCCATAAACCCTAAAGAAGTGCCAAATATGGAACCGGTTTATATCAATTCTCATAACACTCTAAACGCAAATTCGGGTGCAGACCCTGTAGGGAATGCACGCAGGAAAGCCCGACTCGGTGGCCAAAGAGCACAAGGAATGGAAGAAGGGAGAGTCAGACTTCAAGTGATATTCAAAATGCTGCAAGCTCAGCAAGTCGTCATCGCTTAACTTTAGAGTCAGAATAGAACTCCAAACACCGCCGAATGAGAGAACACTCAGCGTGCGGAGCCGGCGCTAGAGAGGCCCGATGAAAGTGGATCGGGGACTAATCCCACAATTATGAAAATGCTCGAGGAACTGACTAAAAAGATCGAGTCAGGAGAAAAGAAGATCGAAGACAATGATAAGAAGGTGGAAATTTATAACTCCCGGGTAGACTAGATACCAGGGGAACCTCCAGTCTTGAAAGGTCTAGACGCCAAGAAGTTCATACAAAAACCTTTCCCCCCAAGTGCGACTCCAATTCCCATTCCCAAGAAATTTTGCATGGACCGATATACCAAAATATAACGGGACAACCGACCCTAATGAGCACATAACTTCATACACTTGTGGGATTAAAGGAAATGACTTGAAAGACGAGGAAATCAAGTCGGTGTTGTTAAAGAAATTCGGGGAAATACTATCAAAGGGAGCCATGATTTGGTATCACAACTTAGCTCCTAATTCTATTGACTCATTTTCTATGTTGGCAGATACCTTTGTGAAAGCACATGTCGGGGCCATAAAGGTGGCCCCGAGAAAATCGGACATCTTCAAAATAAAGCAAAGGAACGACGAAATGCTAAGGGAGTTCGTGTCCCGATTTTAGATGGAAAGAATGAAATTACCACCGGTCTCCGATGACTGGGCAGTACAGGCCTTTATGCAGGGTCTAAATGAAAGGAGCTCGATCGCCTCTCGACATTTGGAGCAAAACTTGATTGAATATCCAGCCGTGACATGGTCGGACGTACACAATCGTTATCAGTCAAATATCAGGGTCGAGAACGACCGGCTGGGAGCTCCCTCGGGTTTAGTTCATCCTAGCAAATTCGCAGCCAAGCCCCCAAGGGATACGGACCGGGAATCGAGATTCTACAAAGAACGGTACCAGCCATATGCCGAACAAAGAAACAACGGCCCAAGTTGTAACCCCCCCTCGGAACAATTAGAGAAATGATCGAGGTCAAAGTTCTCGGGGACACATGAGTAAGAGCGGGTTCGATAAATGTATCGATCCCGAATAGGCTCCCCAATTATCAGAATACAATTTCAGCATAGATGCATCGGGGATTGTCTCAGCTATTAGGAAAATCAAAGACACCAAGTGGCCCAAGCCAATTCAGATCGATCCTTCTCAAAGGAACCCGAATCTGATGTGCAAGTATCATGGCACACATGGTCATCGAACAGAATATTGCAGACAACTAAGGGAAGACGTGGCTCGTTTGTTCAACAAGGGCCACCTTCGAGAATTCCTAAGTGATCGGGCCAAGAATCACCTCCAAGATAAAAATACAAGGAAAAATGAGCAAGAAGAACCACAACATGTAATCCATATGATCATTGGCGGAGTCGATGTTCCCCAACGACCTGTGTCCAAACGCACCAAGATGTCAATTACAAGAGAAAAACGGACTTGGAGCTATGTGCCCGAGGATGTCTTATCGTTTTATGACGGGGAAGCAGAAGGCATATTCATCCTCACAACGACGCCCTGGTAATCTCTATCCTTTTAAATAAAATTCAAATTAAATGTGTTTTAGTGGATCCAGGTAGTTCAGCAAACATAATCAGATCGAGGGTTGTGGAACAACTCGGCCTGCAAGATCAGATCGTACCTACATCCCGAGTCCTGAATGGCTTCAACATGGCAAGCGAAACAACAAAGGGAGAAATCATCTTGCCAGTAAACGTAGCCGGGACCATACAAGATACGAAGTTCCATATGATCGAAGGCGACATGAGGTACAACGCACTCCTCGGGAGACCGTGGATACACAACATGAGGGCGGTGCCTTCAACTCTTCACTAAATGATAAAGTTCCCGACGGAGAAAAGAGTGAAAACAGTCTATGGAGAGCAACATGCTGCAAAAAAGATGTTTGCTATCAAGGAAGTGGTGTCGGTACCTGAGCCCTTGACCTCGGGGAAATCGAGCAACAAAGGTAAGCAGGCGGTTAAATAGCCACCGCAACAGGTAACCAAACTTCTTAAAATAGGATCTATTCGAGAAGTAAAACACCCCTAGAGGTTAGCCAACATGGTTCTAAAAAGGGGAAACAAACTTAAAATGTGCATAGATTATAAGGGCTTGAACAGAACATGCCCAAAAGATCCTTTACCCTTGTCAGTTGTCGATCGCATGATCAATGCTACAGTTGGCCCCGAGACCCTAACTTTTCTCGATACCTACCCCGGGCACCATCAGATTCAGATAAACCTGAAGGACCAGGAAAAGACTTTGTTTATTATTAAATTTGGAACCTATAGTTACAACGTAATGCCCTTCGGGCTGAAAAAATACAAGAAGCTACGCCTATTTAAGAAAATGTTTGAAAAACGAATAGGCAAAACAATGGAAGTTTGTATTGATGATATATTGATTAAGTCTCTGTGCGCAGAGGACAATTTAGTTCATTTATAGGAAACATTTGCGATCTTGAGGAAATACAGCATGAAGCTTAGCCCGGAGAAATATGCCTTCGGGGTTTGCACAGGTGAGTCCCTCGGCGTCGTAGCATAAAATCGAGTTACCAAAATCAAGGCTGTCGAGGGTATCACGATCGTGGATAGCGTGGATTCCGTGAAAAGGCTAACAAGGCAAATGGCTACCTTGGGTCAATTCTTTTCAAGGTCGTCGGATCGAAGTCACCAGTTCTTCTCTCCACTCAAAAAGGAAAAGGACTTCGCATGGACCTGGAATGTCAGCGAGCCTTAGAAGAATTAAAGTGATATCCACCGAGCCCACCTTTGCTTCATACCCCGATGACAGATGAAAAACGAGAAACAACACTTGTTCGAATGGTCGCGCAAAAGCAAAGGATCGAAAGATACTACAATAGGAGGACCAACCTCCGACATTTCGAAGTCGGGGACTTAGTTCTACGAAAAGTCACCCTTAATACTACTGCTAAGGTACGGTTTTATCCTTTTGTCCATTTGAGTTTAAAACTAACTCATTACAGATTTTGGATCGACATCATGCGATCTCGAAGGCATCGTTTTTTACACAAAGGCCTTAGGTTTTAAAGCATGTGTTGCACTCTTTTTCTCTTAGATCGTATTTTGTCCTAAATGGGTTTTACCGGCTAGGTTTTTAACGAGGCAACAACTACGGTCTACCTAAGAATATCTCAACAGTATCCAAGGCTTCTTTTCAATCAACCACGAATACTGGGGGGCATCACCCTCGGATAGTTATATTTTGAGAAAAATGCTTTGCGCCTAAGAGGGCCTCGTTAGGAAAACTTTGTAATGGGCCAAACGGTCAGATGAACCATATCCGTATAGAATAGTCGAGCCCCAACGGCAAAGCATATGCGCATGTATCAATTACTTGAAGAAACATTCTGTTAATATCAAAAAAAACTTTGTGTCTCAAAGAAGTCTACTATTACACGAGCTCTACACCTATAATCCCACGGGAAATGGCTCTAGAGCCAGAGCATAAAAGCACCCCCGAATACTCGAGGACTGTCAACGACAGTCAATACATTCGAGCCATCGAGAACTCGGACTTATAAAACCTCAAAGAGGCATCCCCTCAAAACAAAGGCCAAGGCCAATATACTCGGGGACTAACTTTCCAAACAAGTTTGGAAAGTTATCGGTAAACAAGTCCAAGTGACATACCCAAAGGCTATGGCCGCACTAATAACTACGGTCATATAAAGGTTACGGCCAGAATAATGCGGCTCGGAAATGTCCGACTTTTGCTATAAATTAAAGGCCTTCAAATATTGAAAAATCGGTTAAATCAGGCTACCCTCGGTAAAAGCAAAATATAAAGGGCTTTGATAAATTCAGCCCTTGAATAATCCAAAGACTTCGGTAACACCAGCCTTCGGAAAAACCTCAAGGGGTATTCGATTATGTCTACACAAACAGATGACTAATAAGGTTCTGATACGTTGAACCTTCGAAAAACCCAACGGGTACAAAAAAACACATGCTACAGCATAACTAAATTTTCACTGAGTCTTTTAGCCGAAAAGAGGGAAAAATTATATAGCCATTTTAGAGGCCGAAACGGCCCAACTTAAAGAGCCTAAGGGACAATTTTAAAAGAGCCTAATGGCCAACTTAAAGAGCCCAAAGGCCAACTAAAAAAGCCTAAGGGCCGATATATAAGAGCCCAAGGTCCAACCTCGAAAGGCTTAAGAGCCAAAAACTTATAGTTCGAGATTCCATTCTCATTTCGATCCGGACTCAAGGTTCACAATACCTTGAGCCTCATTGGATCGATTTAAACTTAGCCCGAAGATTATTATATCTATCGATAAATATCTAAGAATTTAGTATATCCCGAGCCCAACCGATTCTTGAACCAATCATTCAAGTTACACAAATAAAGTATTCCATAAATAAAGACAATATGAAATCTATTGCAAATCAAAAATAAGAGAAAAGTTCCACTTGTATTTCTAAAGATGATTACAAAGGTACTTTGCACAAGGGATACTTGTACAAAAACAAAATAAGGAAACCTAAAACTACTTCGGGGTCATATCTTCGGCAGCTGCGGGAGCCGCATCTTCGAGAGCCTCACCCTCAGGGATTTCTTCTTTGTCTCCTCCACTCTCGGAGCCACTACTGAATCATCCTCATCAAAAAGCAGAGCGGCAGCCTCTTCTTCCAAAATCTTCGCCCTTTCAATATCGATTGAGAGATCGAAGCCCCGAGCATGTACCTCCTTGAGGGTTGCCCTCCGGGATTGTCTCTTAGCATGGCCGAGTGCACTTGATAGCTTGACTTCTGCCACAGCAGAGATTTCCTTTGCCCGAGCATTAGCTGCTTCAACATCAGCTCAGTACGAAGACGCAATGGCCTCAGTGTCAAATTTGGTCTTGGCCAGCTCGGCAACGGATCTGGCTTTAAGCCCCTCGATTTCGTGACCTCGAGCCAGGCTCTCCTCCTTCGCACTTTGAAGCCGGCGTTCAAGTGAAGCCAGGTGCTCTCGAAGAGTTCCTTCTCAGAGGCAAGATTGTCCATACCTTGCATCCACCCCAAGGTCTTGGCCTCCTTCATCTTAAGCTCCTCCCAAAGTTGCAACACCAATTCGCCCTTCTGATGGAACTACAAAATTAAAAGAATTAGTTGTCAAAACAAACAAGTACCTAACAGACCATCAAAGACTACATTACCTCATTAATAAACTTGGCCCATTCTTGGCAAGCTTTCGTCAATTCCACTCGTAGATCGTTGATCTCCCCCTCTTTCTTAGCATAGAGGATTTTAAGGCTGTCACTCTCTTCCGAGACTTTCTTAAGCTCAGCTTCGCATCAGACAAGCTCAGTCCGAGATCTGGCGAATACTCGTTGGTGAAGCGACACGGCCTTTTTATTAGGAAAGAAAGTCAGAATCAGAAGGATGAAGATTAAACTTGAAATGGTGGAAGGCAAAACTTACTTGTTTAAGGAGCTTCTCAGCTTCCTCAAGAATAAATGAAGAATCAGTAGCGGGACCCTTTTCGATTCCCGCGAGACACTCCCGAAAAATATCTCTTTATGAGTCATTGCCACATCAGGAGTCTCCATATCCTGGGCATCTCGAAGTTGTCCTTCAGAAAACATCGGGCCCTGAGGCGAGTCATCTATGTTAATTACCCCAAGTGACTCACTTGGGGTGTTATCTTGTCTTTGAAGAGCCTCGGAGTTAGGGTCTTCGATCTCACTCACCAAATGTCATCCGGGACGAGGATCAACTTTTCTTCTTGATGGCTCGGGGACTTTTCTCAAGCTCCCTTCCGAAATTTCTTCAGTTCGGGATTGAACCGCCTTCATCGCCATTTATTCATCAATCTTCGAAGTGTTAGGGCTCCCTCTTTCCCGAGCTATCAGGAGGCAGTCATCATCCTTTTCCTCTTGATCCCGAAGGCATTGAGCCATTTCCGGAGATAGGGACACGGTGTTGGTCTTGGGCTTTCGAGCTATGCTTTTCTTTCGCCTCGGGGTATTTGCAGACGACCCCCTCTTTCTCTTCTTTTCTTTGGGAGGCTTTGAGATCTCTTCTTCACTAGGTGGGGGGGCTGCATTTCGACAGATTCCCCGAGACCTGCATAAAAGATGAATTAAGTATTGTTGTAAGAAATACGAGTAAGCAAACAAGAAAGCTCATCGTGGTTTTTCGCCTCCTATCAGCCCTTGGCTAAATCGCGCCAACAACGATCCGCGTACAAAGAAGTAAAGGCCAGTTAGCGAACCCAACCCTCGAGGTCCTGGACAGCTCCAGGAAACCAAGCAACAGTTGAATCATCGGAAAGGAATTATATCGGTAAAAATACAAAATCAGGAAGGGAAAAAAGGAATCAAGATATGAAGTTATTTACGTTTCATATTCCATTCATCGGGGAATGGCATCCTCTCAGGAGGGATCAGGTCAGGGGTCCTAACTCGAAAAAAATGGCTCATACCACCCTCGTTCTTTGTCCTCATCGATGCTGAGGAAAAGAGATTTCAAGGATCGACGTTGCAATTTTATCAAACCACCTCGGTATAGTCAAGGTCTGTATAGCCTGATTAGGTGGTCGAGGGGGAAAGACAGCCCCTCGACCTGGCTCGAGAAAAATCTGATCAGATGAACAATCCGCTAGAATGAAGAGTAGATCTGGACAAGCGTCACTTGGTATCGTTGGAAAAAGTCGAGAATAACTGGGTCTATGGAACCCTGAGCTGGATTTGTCGGGCCCAGCATGAACGGGTAGGTGTACACACTCAAGTACCCTGCGTTGTGGGTAGTGATGTCCTCTTCTGAGGAAGGAATCACTATATCTTTGTCACCCGAGTTGCAATCCTTCTTGACTTGCACTAGGTCATCCCTAGTTATCAAACAAACATATCGAGACATGGGTTCGCATCGGCCTAGCGTCGATACAGGTTTCTCGATCTTGAAATTAGATGTTATTTCACATGGCGGGGGAATGCACTCCTCAATGCAAGGGGGCACTACTGGTTTGCCATTGGTCGATCGAGAAGATGAAGAAGCATTTTCCTTTTGGGGAACCGATTTAGAGGTCTTGGCCATTATAATATGGAAATTCAAGAAAATGGAGAATGCTGATAGTAAAAGAGAAGGAGGAATTCAGAGAAACTAAAAGAGCTAATGAGACTTTGGAAACTATATGAGAATAAAGTTTGCAAGAATGTGAAGTTTATCTATTTATAAAGGTCATTTAAGCGTACTGAGGAAGTTGAAAAGCCGACCGTCAGTCGCCTCTAATTAATAGCTTTGGGAACCACACGAAAAGCAACCTTTCAGTCACTTCAGTCGTTGACGTCACAATATTAGCACCAGGATCGAGGCACTGAGGATTAATTCATTTTTTATCGATCTATCTCGAGTTTGAGCAAAGTGTTCACTCGACTACTAAGCCCGAGGGCTACGGGAAAATTCTCACTCGGGGACTATAGAAAAGCCTAGGGGCTAACTCTATTCAAGTTCGAGCAAATGCTCGATCGATTACTAAGCCCAAGGGCTACCCGAACTTGGGAAAATTCTCACTCAGTGATTATCCATGAAGCCTAAAGGCAAGCTTTATTTCAAAGTCGGGGCCTTGCGCTCACTCAACTCGGACTAGGGAGTCCCGATGTCCCGAGCTCGCATCAAATCAACTTAAGCTTAGCTCGAAGATCAACAAGAGCCTTAAGAGGTATTATATTGATCGATTAGAAGCCTAAGGGTTTATTATATCCGGATTCTGATATTTGGACTTGTTGCTAAAAGTTATATAATCAAATTTTCCACAAGTAAAAATGGAATGGAATTCAACATGAGCCAACAGGGAGACAAAGGGATCCTTTATATTTACAAGAGACGGTTACAAAATATAACTACAACATCCACGGAGAGTACTTACATAGGAACAAAGAAGCAAAAAACAAAAGCCAAGGACCTAATCTACTTTTAAGACCACGTCCTCGAGAGTGTCATCTTCAGGAACCTCCTTCCGGGGGATACCATCTTAATCTTTGGAAACGTTTGTGTGCCCGAAGAGATTTAGGGCAGAAGGCCCTCGATAAATGTAACTATGTCTTCAACAGCCGAGATTGAACATTCCGTTGAGATTTTGGGCCAAAATCCGTTAAAACAAACATCAAAAGAAAAAGATCAAAAGGGAAAACCAGAAGATGTAGCTTCATCTTCTATCACAAGAAAAACCAAAAGGGTTGCAAGATGCACGAGCAACGACCCAAGAGTGTTCATCCTTGGAACATTATTCCGGTGTGGGATGCAAAAGTTAGTAGATGATAGTGCCATCTCATTTCATAGAAAGCAAAAGGAATGAAGTGCCATACCAGATTGTCTCGAGTCGAAGCTTTGAAAAGGAGAGCCTTGGCGTAACTGGTAAAGTTGTTTCCATGTGACCTTGAGATCTCAGATTCGAACCATGGAAATAGATGGTTAGAGAAGGAAGTAAAGAAGGGAAAGGATCGAAAGTAGATGAAGATGATATAAGTACAGTTTTTTGCATCCTCTTATTTATAAAAGGCTGACGATGGAATCGGCGGCGCAAGTGGCCGACCAATGCTGTAACGCATTTGATGTTTTGGGGAAGCATGCTGACATGACATTTCCGATCACTTCAAGTGCCTACATCACGAGCATGACATCATCATGAGAGGTTCGAGAAAATCGAGGTTCAAATCATTTCTTATCATCTTATTCTAAGAAATGCGGGGACTATCGGTATACGGTCGAGACCATAACCCTTCGATTTTTAGGCTCGGGGCACCTCCTAAGTTCGAAGTTTGGGCAAGATCAAGTTCGAGTTCGAGGGACCATGCCTGAGTTCGAAGGCGAAGCACGATGCATACCGAGGTCGAGTGTGTTCGACCCTGAAATAGTACCATTGGGATTTGTATCAGTAAGAGTTAGATTCCTACCATGTCCCCAAAGTCATGGCACAAATCCCAGAATATGATTGTATTATTCCGTACTAGGCGGTTAGACAGTTGTACCAAGAATATTCCTTACTGTAAATAGAAATATTCCTTATTTAGGGCTCCCCTATTATATAAAGGGGACCCCAATCATTTGTAAGATCATCTTATCATCACTGAGAAAAGAATATACTCTCTACCTTTTTGTCTACTTTTTATCAACATTGTCCTTTAGCTCTATTATTCTTACTTTATTTTTATTACTTGATTATTCTTACTACCTTAAGCCACTTCGAGGTCACCGTCTCGAGGTCACCACTGTCAAGTATAATTGGTTTGATTCACTACTATCTTTCATTTCTACTTCATATTTTCTTGATTATTAATCGGTATTGAACTAAATCACATATCTTTAAAATCACTAATCAAGTTTAATTGTTACTCAAATTTTCGAGGTAAACACAAATTCTGAATAAGCACTTGATAATTATTATCAATATTGGAGATCTGTTAACAGTTAACTAGTAAGGTTGATTGTACAACATAGACGGAAGCTATGTGAGTTGGGTCCGACAACTGGCCACTACTTCTTCATACACGGAATGCAGTTGGCGTGATTTGGCCAAGGGTCGATAGGAAGCTAAAAATCATGGTGAGTTATCTTGTTCACATATTGATGTTCCTTAGCGAAAGACTCACTTTACCATTACACAAGCCTCGGATACGCCATTGCTATGCGGGCGCTCCCGCCCGGTGAAGAAGAAATCCCAAAGAAAACCAAGGAGAAGAAAAGGAAAAGGGCTTTGCCTGTGAATTCCTCGAAGCCCAAGAAAAGTAATGCTCGAAATCCTAGGGCCGATCCTCCAGCCCTATTTGGAGAAACGGTCCAACATCTTCGGGATGACGAGGAGGAGGGAGAAGATGATGGTTGCCTGCTGGTAGCTAGGAAAAAAGGAAGCACTGGGGCTTCGAAATCCGCCAAATCGGTGATGACTGATGCGGTTCATTCTCGAACCGAAGAAATTTTGGAGGGGAGCTCGAGCAGAGTCCCTGAGCCATCAGGTGGTAAGAATGCATCTCGTCCCGGGGGACATTTAGTAGGTGAGCCAGAGGAGCCTAGTTCCGAGACCCTCCAAAGAGAGGATAATATACCAAGTGAATCACTTTGGCTAATCAATATAGATGACTCGCCGATGGGCCCTGTGTTCTCTGAAAGGCAATTCAAAGATGCCCAGGCCATGAGGACTCCTGATGTGGGGACAACCCATGAAGAGAGTGATATTTTTCGGGAGTGCCTTGTAGGGGTCGAAGATGGTCCTGATCCTGACGCCTTATTTATCTTTGATGAGGCCTAGAGGCTTATCAAACAAGTAAGTTTTTGTCTTCATAATTACGCTCGAGTTTTATTCTCATTTTTCTAAGTCTGACTCCTTTTCTTTGTGTGAAGGCTGTGGCGCTTCATCGACAAGCATTTTTTGAATCTCGAGCCTAGCTTGCCCGATGCGAAGCCGAACTCAAGAAGCTGGTAGAAGAGAGGGACAGCCTTAAGTGCCTCTATGTACAGAAAAAGGAGAAGATCGGGGATCTCTGAGTTGAATTGGCGAAGATTCTTCAAGAATAGACTGAGCTTATTGAAAATGTAATATAGCCTTTGAGGGTCTGTTATGCATTCATTTGATTTAGCGATTAACACTTCAACTTTGCAGGTCCAACAGAAGGGCAAGCTGTTGGAGCAGCTTCGAGAAAAGCTCATGGTGAAAAAGGCCGAGACCTTGGGGTGAAAGCAACATATGGATTGTCTCGCCTTGGAGAAAGACACACTTCAGGATCAACTGACTTCGATTAAGCACCAGCTTCAAAATGTAATGGGGGAAAGCCTGGCCCGGAGCCGAAAGATTGAGGAGCTCGAAGCTAAATTGGCCACCGAGATTGTGAAGGCCAAATCGGAAGCAGAGGAGTTTGTGTCCTCTTACCGAGCTGACGTCGAAACTGCTAACATTCGGGCTCAGGAGATCTCCGTTGTAGCTGAAGTCAAATTATCATGTGCTCTCGACCATGGCAGGCGACAATACCAGATAGAAACTCTCGAGGAGGTGCACGCTCGTGGCTTCGACCTCTCAGCTGATATTGAAAAGGCAAAAACTTTGGAGGACGAGGCTGCCGCTTTACTTTCCGATGACGAAGATTCCGCCAGTGGCTCCAAGAGCGGAGGAGATGAAGATGAATTCCCCGGGGAGGAGATTCCTGAAGATACGGCTCTCAAAGATGCGGCTCCCGAGGGTGCGGTTCCCGAGGACGTGGCTCCCAAAGTAGATTAAGCTCTCTTGCTCTTTTGTTTTTTGTTTTTGTATAAGGCCCCTTGTGGGCATTGTAAATACTCTTAATGAATATGAGGAATTTCCTTTCTTTTTTCTTTATCTCCGATTTGTATTGAATTCTGCTTCGTCTTTATTTGTGAAAATTTTTTATGTTACAATTTCAATGATCAAGTGAGCATTGGCTCGAACTCGGAATAGAACAAACCCTTAGGTTTTTTAGTGATCAAGGCGATCTTTGAACTTATATTAGAATACCTCTTAAGGTTTTTGTTAATCATTGAGCTATGCTTAAGTCGATTTGATGCGAGCTCGAGATGATGGGACTCTTGAGTCCGATTGAGTGAGAGCAAGGTCTCGAACTCTACATGCTTCGGTCCTTAGGCTCTTTTACATTAGCCCTTAGGCTCTTTTAGGTCGGACCTTAGACTCTTTAAGTTGGGCTAATTCGGCCTCTAAGACGGCTATAATTTCTCCCTCCTTTCGGCTAAAAAACTTAGTGAAAATTTCTTTATGCCTTAGTATGTGTTTTTCTGTACCCGTTGGTTTTTTCGAGGGTTCAATCGATTAGAACCCATTCGTGTTAATATCTCTTGAGGCTTTTCGAAGGTTGACGTTCAAAGCCCTTAAATTATTCGAGGGTTGATTCTATCGAAACCTTTTTCATTTGCTTTTGCCGAGGGTAGCCTTATTTAACTGGGTTTTCAAAGTGTTTGAAGGCCTTTAACTTATGGCGGAAGTAGGACATCTCTGAGCCGCATTATTTCGGCCATAACCTTTCTTATATGACCATAGTTTTTAATATGGTCATGGCCTTCGGGTGTGTCTTTTGGACTTATTTCCCGATAACCTTTCGAATTTGTCCGAAAGGTTAGTCCCCGAGTATGATGGCCTTGGCCTTTGCGTCGAGCGATGCCTCTTTTAGGTCTTGTAAATTCGAGTTTAAACTCGAGTATGTTGACTGTCGATGACAGTCCCCGAGTATTCGAGGTGCATTTACGTTTTGGCCCTTGAGCCATTTCTCACAGAATCACAAGTATGTAATTCGTATAATAGCAAATTTCTTTGAGACACAAAGTATTGTGATATAGAAGGAATGCTTATTTGAATAATTAATACATGTGTATATGTTTTGCCAACGGGGCTCGGCTATTCTATATGGACACGGTTTATCTGACCGTTTGGCCCATTATATGGTTTTTCTATCGAGGCCCTCTTTGGCGAGAAGTATTTTCCTCGAAAATATAGCCTCCGAGGGTGATTCCCCCCAGTATTCAAGGTTTATTGAAAAGGAACCTTGGATACTGTTGAATTTTCCTTAGGTAACACATAATTGTTGCCTCATTAAAAACCTCGACGGGAAAACCCATTTGGGATAAAACCCGATCTAAGGGAAAAAGAGTGCAACGCGTGCTTTAAAACCTAAGGTCTTCGTGTAGAAAGGTGCCATCGACGTCTTCGATCGAACACCTGTAATGATTTAGTTTTAAATTCAAATGGAAAAAAGAAGAAGGTCATACATTAGCAGTAATATCGTTTGAGTAGTGATATATTCCAATTATTTGACAATTGTTTGCCTTCCATCGTACCAAGTTTGTAAGATCCTTTACCAATAACTCCAAGGACTCGGTACGGTCCTTCCCAATTTGGGCCTAATTTCCCTTCATTCGGGTCTCGAGTGTTGAGGGTGACTTTCCGTAGAATTAAGTCCCCGATTCCGAAGTGTCAGAGGTTGGTCCTTCCATTATAATATCTTTCGATTCTTTGTTTCTGCGCAGCCATCCGAACAAGCGCAGCTTCTCATTTTTCATCTAATAGCTCGAGGCTAGTATTCATAGCTTTGTTATTTGATTCCTCCGATGCATGTCAAAATCTGGCGCTAGGTTCCCCGGCGTCGACTAGAATCAAAACCTTGGAGCCATATACTAGGGAGAACAGGGTTGCCCCCTGCTGGACTTCGATGTCATTCGATATTCCCAAAGAACCTCGGGCAGAACCTCTCTCCATTTCCCTTTAGCGTCGTTCAACCGTTTCTTCAAGTTTTGAATAATAGTCTTGTTTGTTGATTCAGCCTGCTCATTTCCGGTCGGATGGTATGGCATTGATAAAATCCTCTTTATTTTGTGTGCCTCAAGGAACTCTTTTACCTTGCTGCCGATGAATTGCTTGCATTGTCGCATACGATTTTGGTGGGTATCCCGAAACGACACACGATGTGGTCCTAGATGAAGTCAATAACCTTTTTTTATCTGACCTTCTCGAAGGCCTATTCTTCCACCCATTTAGAAAAGTAGTCAGTCATAAACAAAATGAATTTAGCTTTACCTGGGGCCATTGGTAGAGGGCCAATGATATCCATTCCCCATTTCATAAAAGGCCACGGGGACAGACTGAGTGAAGTTGCTCTCCGGGCTGATGAATCATCAGTGAAAACCTTGACATTTATCACATTTTCTAACAAACTCCTTAGTATCTTTCTCCATGTTATCCCAGTAATATCCTGCTCTGATAATTTTGCGGATCAAGGACTCGGCGCCGGAGTGATTACCATAAGTGCCTTAGTGGATTTCTCATAGAACATAGTCAGTGTCCCCCGGCCCTAAACATACTGCCAATGGTCCATCGAACGTCCTCCTGTACAACGTCCCATCTTCATCTAATGTGAACCTAGCAGCCTTGGTTCGTCGAGCCCTTGACTCTTTATGATCCGATGAGAGCTTTCCATTTTTCAAATATTCGATATACTTATTCCTCCAATCTCAAGTCAAACTCGTAGAATTTATCTTGATATGACCTTCCTCGACCACAAATCTCGATAACTGGATGATAGTCCCCGGGACAATGTCGTCTTCTTCGACTGATGATCCCAGATTTGCGAGCGCATCGGCCTCACTATTTTTCTCTCGAGGCACGTGATTCAGGGTCCACTCCTTGAAGCGGTGCAACGTCAACTGTAACTTGTCCAAATACCTCTACATTCTATCCTCTCAAACTTTGAAGCTTTTATTTACTTGGTTCACCACCAATAGAGAGTCGCATTTGATTTCGACGACTTCTGCCCCCAAGCTTTTAGCTAGCTCGAGACCTACAATCATGGCTTCATATTCGGCCTCATTGTTAGTTAACCTAGTAGTTTTGATAGATTGTCTGATAGTGCCCCCTGTGGGTGGCTTCAAAACAATGCCGAGCCCGGACCCTTTCACATTCGAGGCATCATCCGTGAAAAGGGTCTATACCCCCGATGTTGTACCCGATTTCAATAGAAGTTCCTTTTGTACTTCGGGTACGAGGGTTGGCATGAAATCGGCCACGAAGTCAGCCAAGATTTGAGACTTGATGGTCGTCCGGGGTTGATATTCAATATCATACCCGCCAAGTTCGACTGCTCATTTGGCCAATCGGCCCGATAGCTCGGGCTTATACAAAACATTTTGGAGAGGATAAGTAGTTAACACACATATGGGGCGACACTGGAAATATGGCTTCAGTTTTCTAGATGTGCTTATTAATGCAAGTGCCAATTTCTATAGATGTGGGTATCTAGTTTCAGCATCTCCTAAGGTTCGACTCACGTAATAATCAAGGAATTGCGTACCTTGATCCTCTCGAACTAATACACCACTTCGGACACCGCCAAGTATAAATACAACTTCTCATCCGCCTTCGGAGTGTGAAGCAGATGTGGGCTCGATAAGTATCGTTTCAAATCTTCCAATGCTTGTTGACATTCGGGGGTCCATGTGAAATTATTTTTCTTTCTGAGTAAGGAAAAAAACTTGTGGTTTCGATCTGACGACCTCAAAATAATAGGCCCAAGGTAGCTATCCGTCCGTTTAGCCTTTGTATAGCTTTCACGTTGTCTATGATGGTGATATCATCGATCGCCTTGATCTTATCGAGATTGATTTCAATTCCTCGATTTGATACCATGAAGCCGAGTAATTTTCCTAAGCCGACCCTGAAGGCACATTTTTCTGGGTTAAGCTTTATGTTGTACTCCCTCAAGATTTTGAATGTTTCCTGCAAATGAATCAAATGGTCCTCTATGCGCAAGGATTTAACTAACATATCATCAATGTAAACTTCCATTGATTTGCCTATCTGTTCCTCGAACATTTTGTTAACTAGGCGTTGGTATGTAGCTCCACCATTCTTTAGCCCGAAGGGCATTACATTGTAACAGTATGTTCCAAATTTAATGATAAACGAGGTCTTCTCTGGTCCTCCGGGATCATCTGAATTTGATTGTACCCGGAGTAGGCATCGAGAAAGGTAAGGATATCGTGGCCGGTCGTGGAATCGATCATGCGATCGATACCAGGCAGTGGAAAAGAGTCTTTGGGGCATGCCTTGTTCAATCCTTATAATCTACGCACATTCTCAGTTTGTTCCCCTTTTTTGGGACTACAACTACGTTGGCTAACCATTCGGGGTACTTTACCTCCCGAATAGGCCCTATTTTAAGACGTTTAGTTACTTTATCCTTTACAAATGCATGCTTCACCTCGGACTGGGGCCTTCTTTTTTGCTTTACTGGTTTGAACCTGGGGCCGAGGCTTAGCCGGTGTGTTGTTATTTCTGGTGGGATCCCTGTCATGTCTAAATGCGACCAAGAAAACAATCCATTTTATCGATAAGAAATTGAATGAGTTTTTTTCCTGAGTTTAGCGGTTAACCCCGTTCCCAGGTATACCTTTTTCTCGGGCATGCACTCGATCATTATGACTTGTTCCAGTTCCTCGACCGTTGACTTGGTTGCATCTGACTCTTCGAGAGCAACAAATTTCGAGGAGTAAGAAAATACTCTTCTTCTTCTTCGATTACTTGTTCATCTGATTTGGTCAAGGCTGGGGGCGGTGAGTGCTATTTGGTCGTCTGCTTATCTTTGGTGCTCGATTTTTCCAAGGTCGGAGGCACGGTATCGGAGTCACCTCATCGACTGCAAACATTTCTTTGCAGCGTGTTGTTTTCTGTAAACCGTTTTCACACCATCCATTATTGGTAATTTCATCATCATATGAAGGGTTGAAGGTACTGCCCTCATGTTGTGGATCCACGGCCTCCCGAGTAGTGCATTATATCTCATGTCGCCTTCGATGATATGGAAATTTGTATCTTGGATGGTCCCGGCCACATTCACTAGTAGGATTATCTCCCCCTTCGTTGTTTTGCTTGCCATGTTGAAGCCATTTAGGAATTTGGTCTTGCAGGCCAAGCTGCTCTACGACCCTTGATCTGATTATGTTTGCTGAGCTACCTAGATCCACTAGAACACATTTAACTTGAACTTTATTTAACAAAATAGAAATTACCAGGGCGTCATTGTGCGGCTGTGATATGCCTTCTACTTCTTCATCATTGAATGATAGGACGCTTTCGGGCACATAACTCCAAGTTTGTTTTTCTCTGGTGATCGACACCTTGGTGTGTTTGAACCTAGGTCCTTGTGGAACATCAACATCGCCAATGATCATATGAATTACATGTTGTGGTTCTTCATGATCATTTTTTCTGTTTGCATCTCTTTCCCTGAAGTGGTTCTTAGCTCGATCACTGAGAAACTCTCGAAGATGACCCACGTTGAACAATCGAGCTACCTCCTCCCTCAACTGCCTGTAGTCTTCGGTCTTATGGCCATGTGTGCCATGATATTTAAACATCAAGTTTGGATTCCTTTAAGAAGGATCGGTTTGTATAGGCCTGGGTCACCTGGCGCTCTGATTCTTCCAATAGCTGACACGATCCATGATGCATCTACGCTGAACTTATACTCCAACAACCGAGGTGCTTTCGCAGGATTGGTATGTCTATCAAAATCGTTCTTACTCATAAGTCCTTGAGAGCTTTGACCTCGATCATTTCTTCGATCATTCCAAGGAGGGTTACGCCCCGAGCTGTTGTTTTTCTAATCGACATATGGCTGATACTGTTCCCTGTTTGATCTTGGTTCTCTATTTGTATCCCTCGAGGCCTTAACTGCCAATCTATTAGGATGAATCGAACCCGAAGGGGCTCCCAACTGGTCGTCCTCGACCCTGATCTTCGGTTGGTAACTTTATGTATGTCTGAACAAGTCACAACTGGGTATTCAATCAGATTTTGCTTCAACTGTCGTGACGCGATCGAACTCCGTTCGTCCAACCCCTGTATAAAATCTTGTACTGCCCAATCATCCGAGACCGGTGGTAATTCCATTCGCTCCATTTGAAATCGGGATACGAAATACCTTAGCATCTCATAATTCCTCTATTTTATATTAAAACCATCTGATTTCCTTGTCGCAACCTTTATGGCCCCGGCATGTGCTTTCACGAAGGCGTCTGCTAACATAGTAAATGAATCGATAGAGTTCGGTGGCAAATTATGATACCAAATCATTGCTCCCTTTCACAAAGTTTCCCCAAATTTTTTCAACAATACCGACTCAATCTCATCATCATTTAAGTCGTTTCCTTTAATCTCGCAAGTATACGAGGTAATGTATTCATTAGGATCGCTCGTCCTATTTTATTTTGGTATATCATGCATACGAAACTTCTTGGGGATGGGCATCGGAGCCGCGCTCGGGGGAAACAACTTTTGTACAAATTTTTTGGCATCCAATCCTTTCAAGATCGGGGGTGCCCCCGGTATTTGATCAACACGGGAGTTATATGTCTCCATCTTTTTGTCATTATCCTCAATCTTTTTCTCTCCAGACTTGATTCTTTTAGTGAGCTCCTCGAGCATCCTCATAATCGTAGGGTCAGTCCCCGAGCCATTATCATTCGATCTTTCAAGCACCGGCTCAATACGGCGAGTGATTCCTGGTTCGACCACACTTGGAGTTTTATGCTGACTTTGAAGCTGAGCGATAACAATCTATTGAGCTTGTAACATCTCGAATATCACTTGGAGACTAACTCCCCCGTCTCCTATGCCCTGAGTTCCTTGGTCCCTTGTTCGGCCTTCCCTGTGCACACTCGCTCCAGGATCCACACCTAAATCTGCATTCATAGCAATGTGCGAATTGACATCGACCTGGTCGGCAGCAGGCACTTCCCCAGGGTTAACCGGTGGCACCCTGACCCCTGGAGCAATTATGTTGTCATTTTCTCCGTGGAACCCAAGACTGTCATCACCATGTTCGGGCGCGTTATGTGAGTTTGACATAGTTTAACCTGAAAACAAAGAATCTTTGACAAGAACAAGTGTGAAAATAACGTGTGTTATAAGAACCAGTACTGAAATAACCATTATTATCTTTGGTCCCACGGTGAACGCCAAACTATTTACCTCAAAAATACGAGTAACAATTACACTTGTTTGTGGTTTTAAAGATACGTGATTTTATTCAATACTAATTAATAACCAAGAAATCTGATGAATAAATGAGAGAAGGAAATAAAATCAGACCAGTGTCCAAGCTAGTCTCGACCTCGAGCTAAGGTAACCTCGAGGTGGGTCAAGAACAATGAAGTAAGAATAAAAAAGTTAAAGGACAATTCTGATGAGCAATGAACAAGAAAGTAAGAGAGTATATTGCTTTTCCAATGATTGATGATCATCACAAATGATTGGTGTCCCCTTTATATAATAGGGGAACCCTAAATAAGGTACATTTTTATTTACAGTAAGGAATCTCATTGGGACAGTTGTCTAACCACCTAGTACGGATTTGTACCAATTCGTACAAATCTATTCCGGAATTTACGCCATGATCTTGGGGACGTGGCGGGAATCTTGCCCTTTCTGCTGCAATCTCATAACGGCACCATCTCGGGGTTGGGCATACTCGGCTTCGATACTCATCGCGTACTTTGATCCTCGGGTCTTGTACTCTGTCATCGGGCTCGAGCTTGGTCCATCGAGCTCGAACTCGACCCATCCTGAACTCGGGCTTAAGGAGGCCCCTCGAGCCCTTAAAATCGGGTATACCTAATTTCGACCGTGTACAACTTTAATTTATAGCAAACATGTAATAAAAACGTCCAAATTAATAATTTTGCAATAGCTACCGTAATGAATTAGTTGAGATTCTTTTATTCTTAATCAGAAAGATAAAAATTTTGAGTTCAAACCTTGAAAATGAAAGTAAATTTTGAAATACTTAAATCAAAATAGAAAATAGTCTAGCAACAATCCTTACTTTTCTTTTTTCTTGTTCTTCTTTTTTTCTTTTTATTGACCTTTAAGTTCAAACTGCATTAATAGAGAAAGATGTGTAATTAAAGCTCATTTTATCTTTGTCCTTTATATTTCGTTTCTTAATCATCTTTAGTAACTCTTCTTTCATAGCACAGGATATATTGTAAACAAAATATAAAACAGAAAAACCAAAACATACATAAAAATTTTGATTCTTTTAACACCATGTTTTTCTAATCTATTTCATTATAAGAATATTAGAGAGAGTATATATACAAGAAGACATAAATTTCCTTAGCATAGGTGATTATAGAAAGAAGTGTGTCGGACAAATATTAAATTTATACTCCCTCTGTCCACTTTAATTAATTTTTTGGTATATTTTCGTGGTTCACAATATTTGATTTTTTCAGATTTCAAAAAGGAATTAATTTTTTTTTCTTCAAAAGTTATCTTTGGATTAAAGAGCCTATGAGTATTTATCATATTTCTAATGAATAAATTAAGGTTAATATGATCAATTTTATTATTAATTAATATTAAAAAATAAATTCTTTAATTTGTAAAAGTAACCAGAAAATCAATTAAAATGAACCGAAGGGAGTAATGCTAGAATTATTAAATATGAAAAGACGGAATGTTCTATAGGGGGGCCAACGTATGGCAACCTCACATATACCAGCGCACGACAAATTAAAGGGAATTTGTTTGATTCTATTTAATTACTGTATAAGCTTGGTTGGAGATGACACTAATAGCCACTTTTATTCTCGCATGTTCTGTGTGTGTGTGTATTTTTTTATTTTTTATTTTTTTGGCGCTTTCACAATATAACAACTGATGAATAAGAGAAAAAGACAGAAATAAAAGGTGTCGGGATGAGCCATTGATTCCATTCCAAGAGATTACCATACAATGAATTTCTTCTCGTTCTGCGACCAAAGAAAGATCTATTTTTAGCTTCTCACCCCGACTAATTCAAATTCGGGTCATGTAAAATTTATTAAGGGGAATGTGTTTCCTACTAATTTTTTTTTTCCATATTTGGAGCCTGGACACGACACCTCTAGTTAAGGATGAAAGAATCATATCAATTTCACCACAATCCTCGCTCGGTGATAAAAAAAAAAAACTTAAATTGACAGCAGTACTTGTATCACAAATGTCATGAAACTCAAACAAAATTCATTAGATATATAGCTGGTCGTATTAAACTATAAATGTATAGTATACAATTTAAAACATACACTAAGGGGTCATTTGGTAGGGGCATAAGAATAATGCTGAATAGGGTGTATTAGTAATGCTGATATTAGTTATGCTTGCATTAGTTATGGTGACATATTGCTTATCCATTGTTTGGTTTAATGTATTAAAGCGTTGCACAATTTCTAAAAGAATTGCTTGTTTACAAAAATGCCCTCAAAATTAGTCCATCACTCTAACTTTTAAAAAAAAACATATGTTGAGAAATGTTTTTATATGAAAAAGTTTTAAAAAAATTATTTGATTTGTCTACCTATATTGTAATATAGAACTAAATATTTATTTATAAAAAAAGAAATATGCTAAGTATTTATTTATTTACTAGAGATATAATTTTATTTCTCACTATTTGGATTATTTTAAACTTGCATTAATAAAATAACTAGCATATTTTAATCAAGCATAAATTTTGAAAGACAATTTTGTCTTTAACTAAACTAATGCATGCATTAAAACCCATTGCATTGTTAATACCCATGGTTTTCTATGCATTAGTTATGCATAGGATAGTACTAAATAGGATGTATAACTAATGCATAGGTTCAAAACGTCTACCAAACAAGATATAATTAATACACAAAGCTAATACATACATTATTTTATCTAATACATCCTATCAAACGACCCCTAAATAATTCCACAGTACAATCTTTTCGATTGTATACACCTACAACCTAGGAACAATCTTTTCGGTTGTCATGTTTTTTCCCTCCATGCTATAAGCTTTGTGAATAAATTACATGATAATCATTCAACTTGTGATTGATCACATCAACTGCACTATATTCTCGAATAAGCCTAATTAGACAATATCAATATAATGATTACGTAGTCGAATTGAACTAGAACCGAAAACCAATTTATAATTTATTCTAATTTATAATAGGTGCCACATTTACTTTGGTCAAGATTTTCAATCGAAATAATATGTGTTACTCTTTTTCTGGTCGACGTTACCTATCAATTATATCACATATGACTAAACTAGAGAAAAAAGAACAAGAAGATAGTCCAATAACGTAATCCAACTTTAGCAAAAAAAAGCCATGCATAAATGATTAATTAGGTATGATTGTACATAACATGTTGGAGATGTTTCCCCGGATAAAACTTTTTTCATAATCATAGTATTCGAACCAGCTTACGTACATCTCGATTAATTTCATGAGGTATATATCTGCTACCTCCTATCAACACAAGTAGTACCTGCAGGTAAGTCATATCAAGACTTAAATAGGAAAAAATCACCTAGCGTTTTTATCTCCAATATAATTTGATTATATAATACCTCATGATTCTCAACCCAATACCTTTCAGAGCTAGTCCAAGGATAATATAAACTCTTTACATATGTTCATTTCCCTAAAGACAATAGCATTGGGATGAACCAAAAATAGTGTAGTCATGTTAGGTCATCTGTCATTCATATATATCATTCATCTTTCGCCGCTTCTTGTCTCCCTCTGCACTTATCTTATCATTTGCAAAGGAATTAGCAAAACCCCATCTCCAAGAAGCCAAAAAATGGTGGGAAACAAATCACATTGGCTTAACATGTCAATGCGTGGTAAATAGGGTTTTGGGAATGTGAGATGGACTTATTATTTTGGAATCCTAAGTTTTAGATAAGTTAAACTTTGTTTTATAGCCATCTGATTTGGAAATTCACTGGCTCGACTATTTAGATTCACATCGCATAAGACTCATAAAGGAAAAGTTGTTCCTTATCATAAATTTCTTCATTTTCAGAGCTCGAATCTAAAATCTAATCTCTACTTAAGATTAGAGGAATCCCATTCATCCCACCACAACTCTTAGATAAGTTTTCAAGAGACTTTTGCATGGGTCCATTGCATAAACAGTGGACGATATTGTTATTTCATGAAAGTATTTTAGTAAATGTCTAGTTATAGATGAAAGAATATGTTTGATCTCTTTTAATCAGAAGTCAAATATTATCTCGCCATTATCGTTTGTAGTTTTGTAACTTGGCATATTGAAAAAGTGGTGTATCCAATCAAATGAAGCCAAATTATCTAGTCACTTATAATTTTCATGTGAATGCAAAGTGTTGTGAGCTTTCACAAAGAAAGTACTGGTATAATATGTGTCCTTTCACAAGACCTAAATAGTTATTTCCGTAATCTGTCTAAGAGGGAAATGCACACAGAAAATGAGTTTAATCTAAAAAATCAACTTTAATTTGTCATTGACTTACATTTCCTACCTTCTTACCTTGTCTCCAAGTGAAAAGAAAACAAAAGGTAAAGCTACAACTCTCAAAAACTTGGGTGATTTGCATAAATAGGACACTTCGGTGCCATTATTGATTTTTTTACTCCGCTTACCCCATGAGCAGAACTTTAAGTTTAACAATTGTTGTCCTTTGCTTTCCTACGACAACACTTTTAACTTTTGACTTAAAGGTTTGAACATGGGCCAAGCAGAGGTAAAAAAATCAAGACCATCCATTTTCAAGGTCATTTGGTGTAATTTCCTGCTAAAACTTTTAGTTACCAAGGGAAATAAATTTACATTACCGCTTCAAATATGGTTATTTAAGGCGGGGGCGGGGGGTTAAGAAAAGGAGAGAGGCAACAACAACATACCCAATATTATACCACACCGTGGGGTCTGGTAAGAAAAGCAGAGAGGGAAGAAGAAAAAAAGCAGATGTATAGCTATGACTATATGAGATTAATAGCCTGTTTGGCCAAGCTTCTTTTTGGCCAAAAGTATTTTTTTTTTGCCAAAGCACTTTTGGCCAAAAATTGAGGTGTTTGGCCAAGCTTTTGGAAGGAAAAAAAAGTGCTTTTGAGGAGAAGCAGAAACAGTTTTGGAGAAGCAGAAAAAAGTAGCTTCTCTCCAAAATCACTTTTGAGAAAAATACACTTAAAGCAGTTTTTTAAAGCTTGGTCAAACACTAATTGCTGCTCAGAAGTGCTTTTCAAACTAATTAGCCAAACACAAACTGCTTCTCACCAAAAGTACTTTTGAGAAAAGCACTTTTGAAAAAAAGCACTTCTCAGCTTGGTCAAACGGGCTATAAGTTTCCCAATTTTCTCATCCTTTTCCAAAGGTAATATTTTCCCTAAAATATAACTAAGTTTTCCCTTTACAACACCATTTCCTTTCCTGCATATTCTAGTTCCAAACATGAGAAAACAAACTGCATAGAGTTCAGTCACTAAAATTTTCACTCACAAAAGCATAGACTAAGGCCATGAAGAGTAAACATGGCACTCTCATCAAACCTAAGATTTGTGCTAACTACTAAGGTTAGGCGAGCCGTTACAGATCTACAATATCACATTTGGGTTCACGTGAAACAAGTAGCTTTTGCCAAACCTTGTATGTGTATTAAGAAACCCACTGATCATAACTCCATTTATTATTGTATATTAAGTCTTATGTAAAAAAGCATCAACTTCAAATCCTTAATATGCCTCTGTCCTATGCCTGACACACACCAGAACTTTAAGTGCCATCTCATAACAAGTTCATGTAAATGAAAAAGGAATCCTACTAATGTGCCCTCAGGAAATGTTGGGAATAAACCCCTTGCCAAAATAATATTCACGGTAATAAAAGTGGAATAATAATATAGCACCGAGATACGGTAATTAACAAGAATAAAAGAGTAACAACGACACCAAGATTTTTACGTGAAAAACCCTTTTAATGAGGGAAAAAACCACGGCCCCGAGAGGAGCAACTGATATCACTATAGTAAGGAATTTTACACTTTGTAGGTCAGAGATAAATACTCCAAAGACCACTACAACACTCAAAAGAAATAACCCTCTTTTGATATTCCCACCTCACTACAATATCGCTCACTCTCTATTTTCCTCACAGACTATTTTCTTATACCTTGTCCGTAAAACCTCACTCTTTCTTTCTCTCTTTGTTGGTGTATAGAAATGAGAGTTGAAGCTCTCCTTTTATAGCCAAAGCTTCACCCTCTAAAGTCTACAATATTTGACAATATACACACACTTTTCACAATTCAACAAAGTTGGCTACCAAACCAAAGAAATTCAATAAGGTTGCCTACCAAACCAAACTAATTCAACAAGGTTGGCTACCTAACCAAACCAAGTCAACAAGGTTGATTACCAAACCAAAGAAACTTTTATTAGGCACATGCCTAATACTTCTTCAATGAGATGGACATCATCAATCTCCCCCTCCAGTCTCATTCATCCAGAGGAGGTAGCACTGTCTTCTAGTTTGAGTGCATGCCGACAAGTTCTTTGCATAGCTCGAACTTGTTCCTTGGTACCACCTTGGTCAGCATATCTGCGGGATTCTCACTTGTAGAAATCTTCAAGACTTTTAGAGATTCATTATCTACCATTTCTCGAATCCAATGATATCTCACATCAATGTGTTTGGTCCTTGCATGGTATATAGAGTTCTTGCTAAGGTCTATTGCACTTTGACTGTCACAATAGACGACATATTCCTTCTGATGCAATCCAAGCTCTTGAAGGAACCGTTTGAGTCATACCATCTCCTTGCCAGTTTCTGTAGCGGCAATGTACTCTGCTTCAGTTGTTGAAAGTGCAACACACTTCTGCAACTTAGACTGCCATGATATACCTCCCCCTGAAAATGTAAACAAATATCCAGTAGTAGATTTTCTGTTGTCAATGTCACCTGCCATATCAGCATTTGTATAGCCCTTCAAGATTGGATCAGATCCTCCAAAGCACAAACAATCTCTCGTGGTACCTCTCAGGTACCTGAGTATCCACTTGACTGCTTCCCAATGTTCCTTTCCAGGATTTTCAAGAAACCTGCTGACAACACCAACTGCGTGAGCAATATCAGGTCTAGTACATACCATTGCATACATCAAGCTTCCGACTGCTGAAGAATAAGGAACTTTAGCCATGTTTCCTTTCTCCTCCACTGTTGCAGGACACATCTTCTTACTCAACTTTAGATGACCAGCAAGAGGTGTGCTGACTGGCTTAGCATTCTTCATGTTGAAGCGTTCTAGTACACGTTCAATGTACTTCTCCTGAGATAGCCACAACTTTCTACTTGTTCTCTCTCGAACTATCTTCATCCCTAGAATTTGTTGTGCTGGGCCCAAGTCCTTCATATCAAATGACTTGGACAGATCTCTTTTCAACTTTGCTATCAACCCCTTGTCTTTTCCTACAATTAACATGTCATCCACATACAACAACAATATAATAAAGTTATTCTCAGAAAATCTTTTGAAGTATACACATGGATCAGAATAGGTCTTTAGGTATGTTTGACTTTTCATGAATGAGTCAAACTTCATGTACCACTGCCTTGGTGCCTGCTTCAATCCATAAAGACTCTTATTCAATTTGCACACCATGTGTTTCTTTCCAGCTACTTCAAATCCTTCTGGCTGCTCCATATAAATCTCCTCTTCCAAATCTCCATGAAGAAATGCAGTTTTCACATCCAACTGCTTCACTTCAAGATCTAGGCTAGCTGCTAAGCTCAAAATTGTTCGAATAGAATTCATTTTGACAACAGGTGAGAAAATTTCGTCAAAATCAATACCTTTCTTTTGTTCGAAGCCTTTAACCACCAATCGAGCTTTGTATCTGACCAGCTTGCCATTTCCATCTTTCTTGAGTTTAAAGACCCATTTGCATTTGAGTGGTCTTTTAACCTTTGGAAGTTCAACCAGCTTGTATGTGCCATTTTTCTATAGAGATTCCATCTCTTCTTGCATAGCTTTCATCCACTGGTTCTTTTCTGGATGGGACAACACCTCCTTAAGACTTTTTGGCTCCCCCTCATTACTGATGAGGACATACTCTGTGGAAGGGTACCTGCATGACTCTACCCTTGGCCTCTCTGATCTCCTCAGAGGTTGAGGTTGTTCTTTTCCCTGAGTGGGGTGCTCCACTTCCTCGACACCTTCATCAAGTTGCTCCCCCTGCTCAATAACCTCACCAGTCGTACTTTATGCACTTGTGGGATTGTTAGAAGTAGAAGGTAGTAACAAAGTTAGGAATTATACCATTCTTCGCCTTTTCTGACATATCAGCAGCAGTTCCAACTTCACTTTCTCGGAAGACTACATCTCTGCTTCTGATGACCTTCTTTTTTACAGGATCCCACAGTCTGTACCCGAACTCTTCATCTCCATATCCGATAAATATGCAGGGAACAGATTTATCATCCAGCTTTGTTCTCTGCTCTTTTGGTACATGTGCAAAAGCTCTGCAACCGAACACCTTCAGATACGAGTAGGACACCTCCTTGTTGGTCCAAACTCTCTCTGGGATTTCAAACACCAACGGAACTGATGGACTCCTATTGATCAGGTAACAGGCTGTCTGAACTGCTTCACCCCAGAATGACTTAGGCAGTTTAGCCATTCTGAGCATGCTTCTCACCTTCTCCACAATGGTGCGGTTCATCCTCTCGGCTACGCCATTGTGTTGTGGGGTTCCAGGAACTATCTTTTCATGTCTGATCCCATGACTTGAACAATACTCTTCAAATTCCCTTGAAGTGTACTCACCTCCATTGTCACTTCGGAGGCTCTTTAGCTTTCGACCCGTCTCCCTTTCTACTAGAGCATGAAACTTCTGGAAAACTTGAAACACCTGATCTTTGGTTTTCAAAATATAAACCCATAGTTTTCGTGAAGCATCATCAATAAAAGTAACAAAATATTTGTTACCGCCCATTGATTCAATTTCCATTGGGCCGCAAACATCCGAATATACTAAATCAAGTATATTCAATTTTCTTTCAGACGATGTCTGAAATGAGACTCTATGTTGCTTACCAAATAAACAGTAGTCACAAGGTTTTACCATTGTACCTTTGGCATAAGAAATGAGTGCTTTATTGGCAAGAATCTCCAATCCCTTCTCGCTCATATGACCCATTCTTTTTGTGCCACAAATCTACAGAAATCTCATCTTGTGCCGCGTTCAATTCACCTTGGCATATTTCTGCATTTGTCCTGTACAACGTGCCATGAAAAACTCCCCTTGCAATCACCAATGATCCCTTAGTGAGTCTCCACATTTGATTTGCAAAATAACTCTTGTATCCATCTCGGTCTAAAGCAATTCCCGAGATCAAGTTCATCCGCAAATCAGGTACATGCCACACATCCTTTAGAACCAATGTGCATCTGACATTTGTCTTGATACAAATGTCACCAATCCCCGTAATCTTTGAGTAACTTGTGTTACCCATTCTCACTGTGCCGAAATCACCTGCTACATATCTGCAAAAAAGATCTCTTACCGGTATGGCATGGTAAGATGTCGCTGTGTCAACCACCCATTCCGACTCTGGACCTGACAGGTACATGCATTCCTCTTCCTCATTTATAAAGAGGACAATATTATCATTGTTTTGCACCATGGCGGTTGTGTTGTCGTCATTCTTCTGGCCACTGGTTTCACCTTTGCCCTTCCTTGGATTTGGGCAATCTCTTTTGAAATGACCTGGTTGATCACAGTTGTAGCAATTTCTGGCTCTTGATTTGGATCGGTTCTTTGACTTCCCACGAGCTCCGGATCTACCATAGTTGTTCGAACTCCTTTGATAACTCCTGCCTCTACCTTGTGTGATGAGAGCATGTCCTTGATTTTCAGGCTTCTTTCTCATCTTCTCATTGAATAGAAGAGCCGATGTGACATCTTTCAACTCAATAGTAGTCTTACCGTGCAAGATGGTTGTTGCCAAATTATCGTACGAAGATGGCAACGAGTTCAATAGCAAGATGGATTTATCTTCTTCCTCGATTTTCACTCCGAGGTTGGCAAGTTGTGTGATTAGTCCGTTAAACACATTTAAGTGTGACAAAAATTCGTACATTCACTCATGTGTAGAACTGCTTCTTTAGGTACAATTTATTTGTCAGCGTTTTGGACATGTATAGGCTTTCTAACCTTGTCCAAATTCCATGTGCAGTGTCTTCATCAATGATGTTATTTACCACATCATCTGATAAGTGCAACCTGATTGCACTAGCAGCTCTTTCATCCAAGTCAGCCCAATCCTCAGCTTTCATGGTATCAGGCTTTTTGGAATCAACATCTAGAACCTTGTGTAATCCTTGTTGGATGACCAGATCTCTCATCCTTCTTTGCCATGTTGAGAAACCGTTATCTCCGTTGAATTTTGCTACCTCGTACTTTACTCCAGACATTTATTTTTCACCGAGTATAGTACTACCGATAATGAATAGTATTTCAGTGAACGAGTAGAACCTGTGCTCTGATATCAGTTGTTGGGAATAAACCCCTTGCCAAAATAATATTCACGGTAATAAAAGTGGAATAATAATGTAGCACCGAGATACGGTAATTAACAAGAATAAAAGAGTAACAACAACACCAAGATTTTTATGTGGAAAAACCTTTTAATAAGGGAAAAAACCACGGCCTCGAGAGGAGCAACTGATATCACTATAGTAAGGAATTTTACACTTTGTAGGTCGGAGATAAATACTCCAAAGACCACTACAACACTCAAAAGAAATAACCCTCTTTTGATATTCCCACCTCATTACAATATCGCTCACTCTCTATTTTCCTCACAAACAATTTTCTTATACCTTGTCTGTGAAACCTCACTCTTTCTTTCTCTCTTTGTTGGTGTATAGAAATGAGAGTTGAAGCTCTCCTTTTATAGCCAAAGCTTCACCCTCTAAAGTTTACAATATTTGACAATATACACACACTTTTCACAATTTAACAAAGTTGGCTACCAAACCAAAGAAATTCAACAAGGTTGGCTACCAAACCAAACTAATTCAACAAGAATGATGATGTCCATCTCATTGAAGAAGTATTAGGCATGTGCCTAATAAAAGTTTCTTTGGTTTGGTAATCAACCTTGTTGACTTGGTTTGGTTAGGTAGCCAACCTTGTTGAATTTCTTTGGTTTGGTAGTCAACTTTGTTGAATTGTGAAAAGTGTGTGTAAATTATCAAATATTGTAGACTTTAGAGGGTGAAGCTTTGGCTATAAAAGGAGAGCTTCAACTCTCATTTCTACATACCAACAAAGAGAGAAAGAAAGAGTGAGGTTTCACAGAAAAGGTATAAGAAAATAGTCTGTGATGAAAATAGAGAGTGAGCGATATTGTAGTGAGGTGGGAATATCAAAAGAGGGTTATTTCTTTTGAGTGTTATAGTGGTCTTTGGAGTATTTATCTCCGACCTACAAAGTGTAAAATTCCTTACTATAGTGATATCAGTTGCTCCTCTCGGGGCCGCAGTTTTTTCCCTTATTAAAAGGGTTTTCTACGTAAAAATCTTGGTGTTGTTGTTACTCTTTTATTCTTTTTAATTACCGTATCTCGGTGCTACATTATTATTCCACTTTTATTACCGTGAATATTATTTTGGCAAGGGGTTTATTCCCAACAGGTGAAACATATTTGAAGTTCAAAAAATAAATCTTCGACCTAGAGTAATGTTGTCCTGGTTCACTAATGTGCCCTCAGGAAAGATATCCAACATCAATACCAATAGCTCTCAGGATCAGGAATTCAGACTAGGCCTAGAGTAATCAGTGGGCTTCTACTTAGTTATACTTGAATATATAGCTGCTTGGGCTGTAAGACGGACGACAATACCATCTCTCTGGGCTTAGCCCAAATTTTTTGTGCATCAGTGCGTCTCTACAGACCAAGAAAGTCGCCCCGATCTCTAAAGAGCTTAAACACTACATGAATTTCCTAAGTGGCGGGTCTCAAAACTGAATTCGCAGCCAAAATTAAAGCAAGCTTGAAAACTCTCCGTTCCCTAAAGTAAGGCAGATACATTCCTTCAGAAATTAAGGAAAACAAATTTATTCAAGTTCTTCCTAAAGAAGTAAGACAAAAGCCTGCCCTAGTAAGTAACTTGTTGCAAGAAAAGATGCAATGAGCTTATTTAGAATGTACAACTTTTTCTGCTAAAGCTACTAAGTATGTCAAACAGGAGACCAATTCTATACAATCAAAGACAATCAAGTGGCTAGACCTTTTTGACCAAGCCAGCTTGAAACAAAAATTTCAAGAATTTTGGATTACCTTTGAAAGACCTCATAGTACTTCTAAGATATGGTCAAATATATTAAATTACATTTATCTTTTAGATTTCACTCATCAACCAGTTCAACTGAGTTTATCACTTCATACTTCGTTCGTTCAAGACTTGGTTCAAGACCCTTAACCACAGATAATGGATGTCATTCCTCTTGGTGTTAAAAGGTTATTTCTTTAATCCAGCGGACATATTAAAAATCAAAGAGAAAAGGGGCAGCAAGGTGCACTAATATCCCCCGTAGTGATAACTGCTACAGTTGCGCCAAGACTCTCGTTGACTAGCAATCAAAGAGTGCCAAATAAGAAACTAAAATTAAGATAGGTAGATATATCGCAAGATCCACGATAAGTCACATTATGTTAGAGATGCCTTCCGATAAAACTTTTCAGAACTCAACAGCATCCTGCACCGATACAATCTGGGTGTGTGGGCGGAAAAAGGGCGGATTCAACAAACCCTTCCATACACAGGTCAAAACATTTAATGGAGGTTATGGACATCCCCGATTGCTTTCTCATCTTACCTTCTTCACCTATTGAAACCTCCATTCTTAGCAAATATATAAAGGTCATTGCCTCATCCTTAAAACGTCTTTCCTTTCTCCAAGGCAAAAAAAAAATTCAACACTGTCTTCCTTCACTGCTAGAAATAATGATCCAAACTTAAAGGGATACCCTGTCCAAATAAGGTCGTCCAACTTATACTAAGATCTGCATTAATCCAATAGCATTGCATTAAAGTCTAGATGCTCATCCATATGGAAGCAAAATGTGCGTGTGTGTTGTCATGGGATGCTTTCCAGACACGCCCCATGACCCCTTAGTCGCGCCCCATGGCGGCCTAGCAAGCCTCACAATGCCTAGAGCCATGGTCGGCCTCGTGGTCTTGGCTGCGCCAAGTGACAAGCGCGCATGCGCCTCTGTCGCCCCACCGATGCCTCTCGCCAGCGCCCAAGGGCTGGCCAATGACAACAGCGCCGCGCGCCCTGACAATGCCGCGCGCGCAGATCCTGATGCCTTGCCAGCGCCCAGCTGCAGGCCCATTCCAGCAGCGCCTCGCGCACAGACCCTGATGCCAAGCACCAGTGCCCAGCCTCAAGCAAACACAACAAGTGTCGCGCGCGCAGACCCTGACCCGCAAGACAAAGTTGTTGCCATCGGACTTGTTTCTACATTGTAATAAACTAAGTCTTTTTCATTGTAATTATAGGCTAGTTTACATTATTTTCATTTAGTGTGCTTCTATAGCTTTATTATGGCAAATCATGTAACTTTGGTTTATTTTTTTTAAGTATTATTAGGGGGATTAAGCAATCAAACATTTTCAAGCAATCAATTTTTTGTACTGGTGTCTCTCCCCCTCGACGCCGCATCTTTTGTAATCAGCTTTCATTCATTAATAAAATCATCATCATCATTCAAAACTCAATTCTCTCTCAGCTTCCGCAATTGCTCGTGACATTGGTTTTCCCTCACGACACTGACAATCTAGTCTAGCGTGCGGAGGGGACCTCATTGGCGGACAGCAACCGCACTGACATCGGTTGCTTAGCCTTACATTCCCTTCCAAGGAACATCAGGAAGGCGCCGCATAACAATTGGTATCAAAGCCTAGGCTCGATATCAGACGAGGGAACACATTTGACATCATCACCATTTCTGACCATGGTGAATCATGGGGAGCGTCTAGCATCCCTAGAAGAGACGGTTGACCGATTACGACCCATCGTGGATACGGTGCCTAATCAAAACAACAACTTAGTGCAAAGGTTGGACGACCTGGACCGCTGAATGCGGCAGGCGGAAAATAACATTGCAAACATCAGTCGTGACTCTGAGGATGACCGACAAACGGCAGCCATCGAAATTGCCAATATTCACGGCAAATTTGAGGACCTCCAATAGGAGCGTGCCGCGATTTAGCCCATCAGGAACAAGAGGCAAAGAGACTAACTGCCATGCAGCAAACCATAGACGACTTGACAGGCCAGCTCAATGTTGTCAATGCTACCCTACAAAGCCTACTTCGAGGAGGCGACAACCACATCAGGGGTGCAGCAAACCTCACCCCCATTCCACAAAAACTTAAGATACCGGAGCCAAAGCCATACGACGGATCCCGGGATGCTTAAGAAGTGGAAAACTTCATCTTCGACATCGAACAATACTTCGATGCCGTGGGCCATTTGGAAGAATCGAAGAAGGTAGCAACTGCTGCCATGTATCTTCAGGGCGATGCCAAACTTTGGTGGCGGGTCAAATACGAAGCCATCAAGGCCAGTGAAGATACTCTCCATACATGGGATGAATTGAAGGCAGCCATCCGCCTGCAGTTCTTCCCCAAAAATGTGGAATACAATGCAAGGAGAAAGCTACGGGAGCTCCGCCACACCAGGTCAGTGCGGGAGTACGTGCGCGAATTCTCCGCACTCATGCTAAACATATGCGACATGGGGACAAAGACAAGCTCTTTGCATTCATAGAAGGTTTGAAACCTCATGCCCGTATGAAACTAAAGAGACAACGGGTAGACACCCTGCCCAAGGACATTCAAGCTACAGAATGCCTTGGCGATTATCACTTGGGAACTCAGAACGACAGGACCCAACCGCATGTCTAAGGGGGATTCAACGGTAACCATCCCAACAATGGTGGCCAAAGCAAAAGTGGGGGAGGTCGGAGTGCATCCAAAACTAAGACTCCTCCCTCCAGCAGCAACAGTGCTGCATCCATCAACAACAATCATGGGAGAAAGACTCCCTCAGAATGTCCGTCATTGCGGTGGGGCATATTGGAACAATAAATGCCAAACATAAAGATCAATGCTCATCAAACTATCGAGGATGAGTCAGATGCATCATACACATCAGAATCAGACCAGGTAGGCGCTTTCAATGCAATTATTGGCTCTATCCCACATGCCTTAGCGGGGACTAGTGCATGTCCTCCTAAGAAAAGCTCAGGCCTAATCACCAAGAAAGGCAAGGAAAAGATAGACGAGGGGCCTCCTAAGCAAGCGAGGATCCTAATGTTCGTCGAATTGAAAGTGAACGGCAAGCCCATTCACGCATTGATAGACACGGGTGCTACCCACAACTACTTGTCTTCAACTCAGGTAGAGCGTCTCGGACTAGTTGTGCAAAAGAGCAAAGGATGCGTCAAGGCTATCAACTCGCCACTCCAGACATTGGGTGGAACAGCTACAAATGTCCCAGTGAAACTTGGCCCATACAAAGGAAGCATCGACCTGCGCATCGCAATCATAGATGACTTCGACATGATAGTGGGGTTGGAGTTCATGAGGCAGACCAACACCATACCAGTACCATATGCCAACATACTCCTGATGTTGGGAGAAAACGGGGCCAAGCCCTGCACCATACCATGCTTTCCCATAAAGATGGCCGCTGGAAAGTCATCGGCCTCAAAAGACTGGTGACGCTCCTCAGCGTGTGAAGACTTGTCAGCCATGCCACAAGGATAAGTCGGATCACTCATCACAGACGGAACCCTTGCAGCCATTACATGTCCCGCAGAGACCATGGGAAAGTGTTTCCCTCAAATTCATCACGGGATTGCCCCAAGTCGGTAATCTTGCATCCATCTTGCTTGTCATAGATCAGTTTTCAAACTATGCATCCTTCGTAGCAGCCCCGCAAAACATCTCAGCAGAAGATACAGCTCGACTCTTCTTCTCGTACATTGTCAAACATTGGGGCCTACCCAAAGACATTGTTAGTAGGCGCGACTCACGCTTCACTAGCAACTTTTGGACCCATCTCTTTGGGTGCTTTGGGTCAACATTGAGTCACAACTCAGACATCCATCTACCATCGGATGGCCAAACAGACTGGTTCGATGATATACTGGACGAATATCTCCGCAACTTTACAACCGGATCATAGAAGCATTGGGTGAAGCTCTTGGATACTGCTCAACTGCGTTACAATTCTCAAAAGAGCCATCATACAAACAAAAGTAATTTTGAAATTGTTACCGGACAGCAACCGCTTCTCCCGCAAACGGTGAATGCATCAACTATGCCGAAATCTCCTCGAGTTGCCAACTTCTCGAGCGAATGGGAGCGCAACATGGGGATAGTGCGGAGCTATCTCGTCAAAGCCCAAGAGCAGGCAAAAAGGTTCACCGAACAAAATCTTTGCTTTGCCCAACATCAAGCAGGGGACAAAGTAATGCTATGCATCCCAAAGCGATACTTGTTTGCAGAGAGGACCCATGACCCTCGCCTGCAACAAAAATACATCGGACCCCCGTCCATTGAAAAATGCATTGGGAAGTTCGCATACCAGGTGAAAACTCCATCCTGGTGGAAGATCCATCCAGTCTTCCATGCCAGCCGCATGAAATCATTGCATTGCTACAACAGCAAGCTCAAAGAACAGAGGGGCGCAGACCTCCCAACCATCAACCACCAGAACAATCATCATCATAAGGCTCTAAGAACGGCGCCAACTCAGGTGGGGGAGAATGTCATGGGCTGCTTTCCAGACACGCCCCATGACCCCTTGGCCGCGCCCCATGGCGTCCTAGAAAGCCTCACAATGCCTAGCGCCATGGTCGGCCCCGTGGTCTTGGCTGCGCCAAGTGACAAGCGCGCATGCGCCTCTGTCGCCCCACCGATGCCTCTCGCCAGCGCCCAGCGGCTGGCCAATGACAACAGCACCGCGCGCACCCAATGTCGCGCGCGCAGATCCTGATGCCTCGTCAGCGCCCAGCTGCAGGCCTATTCCAGTAGCGCCTCGCGCACAGACCCTGATGTCAAGCACCAGTGCCCAACTGCAGGCCCATTCCAGCAGCGCCTCGCGCACAAACCCTGATGCCAAGCACCAGCGCCCAGCCTCAGGCAAACACAACAAGTGTTGCGCGCTCCAATAGCACCGCGCGCGCAGACCCTGACCCGCAAGACAAAGTTGCTGCCATTGGACTTGTTTCTACATTGTAATAAACTAAGTCCTTTTCATTGTAACTATAGGCTAGTTTACATTATTTTCACTCAGTGTGCTTCTACAGCTTTATTAGGGCAAGTCATGTAACTTTGGTTTATTTTTTTTAAGCATTATTAGGGGGGATCAAGCAATCAAACATTTTCAAGCAATCAATTTTCTGTATTGGTGTCTCTCCCCCTCGACACTGCATCTTTTGTAATCAGCATTTCATTCATCAATAAAATGATCATCATCATTCAAAACCAAAGTCGCTCTCAGCTTCCGCAATTGCTCGTGACATTGGTTTTCCCGCACGGCACTGACAATCTAGTCTAGCGTGCGGAGAGGACCTCATTGGCGGACAGTAACCGCACTGACATCGGTTGCTTAGCCTTATGTTGCCCTTCCAAGGTCATCAGGAAGGTGCCGCGTAACAGTGTTTGGGGGGGGTGGGGAGGGTTGCAAAGGGGAATCAGAATTTTTGAGCTCATAAAGAAAGGGACTTGCACGCTCGTCTATGTAAGAAATTCGAATATTAGCGTTCAGAACAAGTGAAGTAGAGGCTGAAATATTTAAGTATAAGTGTAAAATAGAAGCTGTTTACTGTTCAGAACCAAGTGAAGTAGAGGCGGAAATTGTAACATACTGGTGCGATAAACCTAGGAAACATGATTCGTAGCATCTGATCTATGACCTGAGCACCAGTTGATTCAATTGCCTGAACTCAAAATGCAAATGGAATCTCATTGCTGAACTGCACAAACTAACATACAATGCTAACTAAAGAATATGATCAAACGATATTTAATTCATTAAAGAAGTTGCATGCCCATACCAAATCAGTGTCAAAGCACTCCTGAAAAGAATAGCAATAATTAGTTTCAGACACGGCAATTGTTATTGCAGAGAGCGCTTTCTCGCATCACATTTTAACCTATAAGATAAAAGGCAAAGCAATCATTCACAACGAAACAAAGGATTGGTAAGTTAAGTATACTTTGCAAAGAGAAACAGATTCACTTATAAGCATCAATTAAGCTATTGTATTATCCCAACAAAGTCACTCATAATTTAACTCGAAATTGTTTATGAATTGCACGTAAGTTTTGGTTTCATCATATGTTTTGATATCCCTATCTAAAGGCCAAATTTATCCGCTTCCCAGAAAATTAAAGGATAGGTGTCACAATTTGAGATTCGTGTTTTGAAAATAGAACTCAGACTTTCTATGTTGTGGTTTTCCAAAAGAAAACGGACGTCGTTACCCACTCTTCCTAGCTTTCTATTCCTGACACAGACGAGGATGATAAACTAATTGAAAAACAATGCATCCACCTCAACAGAGCCAAAGCATGGATAATCAATTGGTTTCATTACTACTTCTCTGGCCTATTCTGAAAAATTTGATCCTTCTGCTACTTCCGATGATAAATTGGTTGCAAATTTGACAATGCAGGGCATTTAGCAGGGGATTCTGGGCTGTAATACCTATTGTATGGGGTACAGTAGGATCAAAATTGTCTTGTTTGAATTTTGTTTAAACAATGATACATTTGTGGACAACAATGATGCATTGGGCTGTGGCAACCATTGTTGTCAAAGTTATTGAAAATTTTGATCCTACCAAATTCAAGCACCTTTTCTTTGTTTTCACTTCTTATATGTATAAAATTTGGCAAATTTGTAATTGCAGGTTGACTTTTCTTTGTTATCAAATGGGACATCAACAGAGCCTGCTAATCAAGATTATTTTCTAATTTCTGAGAATAACATTTGTGTGTGCTGGAGTGATGCTCATTTTGTTACTGCATATCTTTCTTTCTTCTACTTTGATTTGCTAATTGTTATTTATTGTTTTAAGCAAAATGAAGAAACTGAATTGCTTATGCAATCTCTAACAATTTATTGGACCAAACAGTATGTAAGGGACATTTTTTTTGGGAGTTCAATATATCCAGTGTCACGAGGTGGTAGCGTTTTTGGTGTTCCTGTCCTCAACTATTAACAGCGGTGATTCGTGTAAGCTTTATAGAATTTGTTTTTACTTGCATCCATGTTCAGTCACTCTACTGAGGTAAAAAGTTGTTAATCGAAAATAAAAAAGTAATCTATAAAGGAAAATGCTATATGAAATTTTGACTCAGAGCAGTGTCATTGTTAGTAGCCTTCAGTTTTAGATTTTTGTGCAACTTTGATAGTCATCAATATGTTAAAAGGAAATAATTGGTAGTGAATATTCTGATAAGAAAAATTAATTGGTTGTGAATATTTATTTGAAGTTTCTGTTTGTTCTGCTCATTGTATTTTGTTGGTTTGAGTCTTTGAGATGAGTTTATATGGTTAGGGAGGACACATATAGCTAACTTTAACTTGCTTGGAGTTGAGACGCAGTAGTTGTTGTTGTAAGAGTTCTTCATCCACAGTTCTTTTTAAACCTCCCATATCTTTTTAAGTACCCTTTGTTTGTTATCTTCCAAAAAAAATGGATTAATTCTTACCTTAATTTTGTTTTCAAGTTGTTTAAGCAAATATTTTAAAGTACCTTTTGTTTACTACTTATGTGATGTATATATATATATATATTAAAGTTTGGTTTTTATTGCATTCACTGTTAAATAGGTGAGGTTACTTTTGCCACCACATCTACAAGCAAAATACATGTAATTCTTGAAATAGATTACATATCATCGTTGATTCAAAGTTTGCATCATATCTGTTCGGGTACTATCTATCGAAAACCTTAATGTCAAGAGCATTCGGATTGAGGAGGAGATGTTTCTCAACAGGATTACCAGTAATAAGTTGCTGGAGTCTGATTGGAGTGCCGAAATACAAGTGAATTCAGTATGGCTTCAATTTAAGGCTTATAAATGGTGCACAATTTTCACTTTGAATGGATTTTACTTCACATCATAACGTCGGGAAGAAGTTCAAGATATTGCATATGTTATATTATAGCAATTACTCCAATCAGTTAGTTGTTTCTTTTCCTTTTTAATGCTTTCCCTTTTTCCGTACAATATCAATCCCTTTTGGACATTGACTATCAATACAAGAAAAATAAATTCATAATCTAAGGCAAGTCTATAGGCAAAAATCAGGTTTTCTTTGCCTATTGCTCAATCAAACTAACCTCATCTCTCTTCCTATCAATACCACATTAGTACTTCATTGCCACTTCTTTGCGGCATGTATGTTGACATCTCTACCTATTCAGGTATTTAATAATAAAGGTCTATATTAGGAAAAAATTATCCCTTTTTTAAATTTAAGTTCATTACTAATTCATCCTATTTTAAACTGTCATTTTCTGAAGGACTACCTCCTAGGTCAACAACAACCCAAGTTTCCTTTGGAATAAAAAGAATTCAATTATTGCTAGTATGAAGTTCTTTAATTGTCTTATTTATTGTTTTATTATGTAATAAATAGCATGCACAAATCCATATCTTATTGTTACTTCTCATAAATTTGTATAATTTGTGATATACATCTTTATCAAGACATTCTTTTTAACTCATTTCTTAATTTTTGTCCTTATGTTGTTTCAACTTTATGCGTCTTCACTACAAAAATTATATCTCTTTGCAAAAATGTCGAAACCATGATCCACTTGTGTTGTTAGAAGAGGACTTCCGAAACCATAATATATACAAAAAAAAAAAAATCGAATCCAAATTCTTTGTTGATTAATACAAATATGATTTTGAATCAACTCTGAATTCCTATCATTTTGCTTTTTACAACTTTGCGCGCCCTCACTAAAAAATTCATATTTCTTTGCAGACACGTCGAAATGCTGATTCACTTCTGCCGTCAGAATAATAAATTTTGCACTACAATAATTTCAGAATTCAGCTCCAGATTAATATTACATTTATACGATAGGCATTTGAATTCAGTTCTAAGCATCTGGTATTGTGCTTTCTACAGCTGTGTGTCCTAACTAAAAATAACATAAATCTCCGCAGACACATTGAAACTACGATCTGTTTATGTCATTGGAAAGAAGACTTCTGGAACTATGATACATACAAGCGTCATGTCCATATTATTTGTATATGAGTACATATATTCTATTGAATACTATTCTAAATTTCTATCATTCTGTTTTTCACAACTTTGTGCGTCGTGACTAAAAAAATTATGTCTCTGTAGGAACGTTGAAACCACGATCTGGTTGAACCTTTCAAAAGAAGACCTATGGAACTACAATATATACAAAAAATAGGTCCATATTCTTTGTAAATTTATTCAATTATTTTAATGAAATAATGTGGACATTAAATATTTTTATGTAATTATTTTAAGTTAGTTTGAAAATATTAGAACAACACTTATTGGTTGGTGCTGACCTTCTTTAAAGTTAAGCTCATTATTAATTCATCCCATTTTATACTATCAGTTTCTGAAGGATTGCCTCCTAGCTCATCCAACACCTCAAGTTTCCTTTGGAACAAAAAGCAATTTAAATGTTGCCGATATGAACTTCTTTAACTGTCTTTTTATTGGTTCTATTATCTATAGCATGCAAAAATTCATATTCTCCAAAGTTTTAACAGCCGGCGTATGAATGCACCTGTTCAATGTTTTGCCATTTTCGCCTGTGGAGACAGTTTCACCTAAGACATCCAACATTTTCGGATTTTTGGCTTTCCCAACAGTTCGATTGTACACTTCAATGCAAAGGAGCGTTTGATGATCACACTAATAATTTCTTGGGCTGAATGATACTAGCTTTAACCATTTCTGTATTGTTTGTCAAGTCATTATTTGACTAAAAGTTTAGCTAAAATCTCAACAACCACTACACTTCGTAAAAATGATGATGAATGACTAAGGACCAAGCACTTTACAAGCACTAGATATGATATGTAGCAACTACAATGTGGTTATTGTAATATAAATGTAGTTCTATCACAAATTAGTTTTTTCTCTGTGTCATATTTTAAACTACGTCTTTTCCTCACCATATGTTTTCTAGTGGATAAGTCTATTTCCACATGACTTGAATGTATGAATATTCAGTATATTTATATGTTCATAAAATAATAGCATTTTAATGTTCCTTTGTGTCTACCGTATTTTAAAAAATACTTTTTTTTTAAAAAATGTTATATTTTATATTATCCTCGCAACGCACAGGTACATATACTAGTTGGAAGAACTCAAGAAGCCATGTGCCAATTCTTTGGCTATCTCATGTAGTGAAGCTTTTCATCTATAGGGAAATAAATTCAGATGTTAGAATGACTTGTTCAAGTGACAGTTAGCTACCTAGTATCAACTTGACCCATGTCAAAGGATGCCACGATAGTTTGTGATTTTCATCAAACTTCTGATCAGCCTGGAGAGATTTCAAGGCATAAAAAAGCAGCAAATATTTCTACTGAGTTCAAACATTCTAATAAAAACTGAAAACTATGAGTAATCAGAAAGTTGCTTCAATCTAAACAAAAAGATTAACAAGAAATCAGATAGCAACCAATATGTGGTAGTGCAGTGAACACCGGATTTACTTAGCAGAAGTCCATCAAAATTCAGTGTTCAACCATTTAGTGTAATAGACACAGGTTTGTGGGGATATAACTCCATTGGGTGAACATTGACTAATCCTAGGGCAAGCACCGCATGGAATTGAAGCCATTGGCCCTATTGTTTTCGGACCAGTCCCTAAAGCAACTCCGCTTGCAGTTCGATAACAAACTGATCCAACGGGAATAGGATGATATTCTCCCAATCCAGTGCTCTTCACCTCTATAATAGCATTGTCTAGAACCATAGAGTTCAATATTTCCGCAATTTGCTGACTTGTGCACTCCACAACTTTCCTTTTCTTCAAGAAGTTGTGGATTCCCTCCACCGTAGCAACTTTCAGCAATTCTATGACCTTGAGGCACGTGTCTCTGAGAACGGTGATGAATTCCTTATCAAGATTTCCCTCAGAGTACCATGAACCACCAGTCAGTTCCTCCGAAGGTTCAAACTCAACAGCCATGTAATGCTTCTTTCCCTTATTTTGGATATTCACAACTTGTTTTATCAACTTCTTTTTCACGAGTGCGGTCAGGGATTTATCCACAAGAGTTGGTGGGAGGTTTGCCTCCTTTTTCACCTCTGCTACCCAGATGCCCAGATTCTTTTTATTTTTGACCAGACTGAGCACTACACGTTCAGCATCTGGAAGTCCCTGAGTAGGTGAATCCAAGTCTGGTCTTTTCCGCTTCATGGCGGCTTCTTCCCTTGATCGACTCATCTGTGAGCATAAAAAGAGCAAACAAAGAGATGAATTTTACCTTGGTTCTTATCACATTAAAGTGGCATGGAGAAGACAATAATTCCAGTTCAGACTCATGTAGTAACTGGGAGTAAGAGAAAAATCAGTTCTCTCCGAATAGTCAGTCATGCCAACAAGATCCCAAATCAACAAATGCAGAAACGCTCTATTTGAACTCTACGATATTTCTTATTTCAACTAAAAAATACAGAGTAAGATAACTTTTTTTAAATGACCGAGAAATCCGTCCGAGGCCAACCGCAGCTTTCGAAACTCGGTTATAATGGACCACCCCTCTACTCTTCTCCACTTAAATATCAGGCTTAGTTCTCATGGCGCAGGGCTTGAACTTGCCCTCAACCATTGCCACTTGAACTAACCCTGGGGGCTTGAATTTGTGACCTAAGTCATAACTCCCTCAACCAACCTTTGACACTTGAATGAAGAAATTTAAATTATTATTTCTGAGAATATTCTATTCGAATTTTCCAATAACAAATTGTGACGCCCAAATGTCTAATTTGGTTGATTTCTCAGTAACTACAAATTTCTATCCCAAAATTACGCATCATATTCAATCTTTCATTCCATTCCTACACCATGAAATTGGAACAATTCACTAATAGCCGACAGTTATAGAAGAATGATTCACTATATTAAATTAAAACAAACGAGGATGAAACAAATTAAAACAAAAATAATACTACGAATGAGAGGAAAGAGAAGAGAGACATACAGAGAAGAGATGAAATAAACTATTCATATCCTCAAACTTACCCCAATATTTCTCAAGCTTACTTTTCATCGCTTTTGGTATACTTTATAATAGCATTTCGAAGATTGAAAAATTCATGGAAGAAAGAGTTGGGAAGTAGCATATAAACTGCCTGAAAATTTTAAAGTTGTCTGATAGAAAATGCTAAGAAACTTGATAAAAGCTTTCACATTCTTCCAGTCGTCTGCACTACAGATGGATTTCCTCTTAAAGCACTTATTTCTCGACAATTCTTTTGATACTTATGGTCATCCACGTACATTTTTGTAAAGGCTTTTTCAAATTTTAGAGTTGTATCTAACATTGTATATGTGGAGTTCCACCTTGTTTCAATATCAAGACTCACAAGACCATGAGTATCTATCACGCTTTACTAATTTAAGAATGTTTGGCCGAAGTTGCGCGAAAGCATACCTCGCTTTAATTTTGAAAATCGTAATTATATCACGCGAACGAGTACACAATCACAATAATAATTTAAGCCGCGCCTAAAAGCATTTCTACGAATATACATTTTTTGAAATCATAATCGTGTCACGCGAACATGTACATAATCGCAATAATTTGATTAAAACGTGCCTAAAGCAACTACGAATATTCGAGAATTGATTATTTTCCTAGAGTTCAAGAACGTAAGTGAAAGATTCAAGTATTATGGAGTTTCTTTGTAGAAGTACATATAAGACAATCTAAAAATTAATTGAAAAATATGAATACACATTATTCAAATTTAGAACTACACAATCAACTCGTCCAGAACGAAAACAATCCAGATTGACAATAACCACTGTTTACTTACACATTTTATTTTATTTTTTACTCAATTAAACTAGAGATAGTGTTCATATGACGTCAAAAATATTCAGTTATCTTAAATGGAAAAAAGCACTGCTAATTAGCATGCACACCACAGACAAGATCGTTGAAACTTATCCATAAATCCAAGGATACGGAGTACTGCCAAAGAAAAGGATTTTTCACATTCACATAGCGAAGAAAGGACAGCCACTTTCCAATGCCACAAATTTTTGTCCAAAAATTAAAAGGCTGCTGCTGTAGCAACCCTACAACAACATATCTCCTCAAGGTTCGAGCTATAAATACATTGCCTATTGAATCCAAGATTTCACTTAAAATCATTTGCTTATTTTCCCTATCATAAAATTTCCATATTATGATGTCGTACTCCATCTACTACAAACCATTTTATTGCTTTCTTCTCATAATAATAATATCCACTAATTGCCTAGCTAAAACCACTTTCCATCCTAAAACTCCATTTCTTGCAGTGAAAAAAGACCCCTCCAGCCTACAATACATTACTGAAATTAAACAAAGAACACCTTTGGTTCCCCTTAAACTAGCTATAAATACATTATAATTCTACACCAGTAGAGGAATTTAGACCAGTGCATACATTTATTAGAACTTAGAATGTGTGATGCAAAATACACCAGTAGAGGAATTCCTCATGTAAGCTGCAGAACCAAATTTCATGCTCAGATTCCGTGAACATTTAGGCTTATGTGTTCAATATACCCAACCTACTTATCGTAAAATGTACAGTGACAGAGAAAACATTCCACCAGATATACACAAACAAATTTCAGTAAAATTATAGCACGGGGATGTCCAAACAAGGATTAGATTTCGAGATTGAGATAAATACCTCTAGGCAGCAGTAGAGACAAACTAGAATAGCCAAATAAAGACGAAAGGGAAGCACAGAATCAACAAAACAGCTTCAGCTTCTGAAATCAAAATCAAAACTCGAACACCCAGAAATTGGAGAGATAAAGCAGCGCAGAGTCTTCGAAACTCCCTGTTCTCCCAATTTTCTTCTAATTTTGAAACCTCTTTTGTCGTTTTCAGCTTTCAAAATCTTCAGAACTTTCAATTTTCTTCTTGCTTTTTCGTTTGTGTGTGTGCGTGTGTGTGTGTGTGTGTGTGTGTGTGTGTGTTCGTTTGTACAGAGAGAGTGAAAGAGAAGAGTGGCCGTTGTCGATCTCGATTGAGGGGGGTGGGGGGGTCCGTTTTTGCTTCTCTTCAGAGAGGAGTCAATTCGATCTGATTCTCTGTTGTGAGAGAGGGGTGCGCCGTTTTTAATGGTAGGGAATGGGTATTTGGGTAGTGGGCTGGGATGGTATGAGCTTGGGTGATTTGGGCCTTGAAATTAGGCCAATTTGAAACTAAGAGCCAATTTGATCTTTCAAAAATAAGCCACTTTATTACTAATTAAATTTATTTTACCAAAACGACCTAATTAGCATTTTAACTAATTAAATAAACTAATTGATTAAAGCTAATGTATATTTTTGTGATTTTCATATATTAAATTCTAACAAATTAAAGAGTAATTAATTCCTAAAAATGCAAATTAAACCTAAGATGGCATGAAAGATGTGACAGTTTTTATGATTTTTTTTATGATTTTAAAATATTGAACATGCATGAAAATGCAACTAAATGCATACAATCAATTTAAAAGAAAATTCTATAAGTTCAAAAACAAATAGGAGAAAACTATTTTTTGTGGATTTTGTAGGAATATTTTTCTGTAGGGCAAAAATTAGGCGCTCACAGTCGAATCATAGTGAAGTGACTTGTACGAAGGTAGGACCTCTTCAATTTTAGGGAGACCATGAATCTCCGAAGTTTGTGTTACATATTTTTACAAAGGTATGAATTAAGTTGTTACCATTCATATTTTGTAATTCAATTCAATGGTACAGCTCTTAATACTTGTATCCCATAAACATTTAAGGTTCGATTCATAGTACTACCTACTACTCGGCCCTCGCCAGAACTTTTACCTTCCATTTTGGCTTGCTGCTGCACTTTGCAGAAACTAAGTTTCGATCTTCTATATATCAATGAATGTCGAACACTCATCTCTTCAGGTTGACTTCTCCAACCAATAGATCGTACGCGGATGTAAATATCTCCATTAACAAGATACTATAGCTATAGCCTGTAACATCTCCCACGGTTAACACTAAGCCTTCTGATCTGTATTCTGCAAACATTCATCATATATTTTTATCAATAAAAGATGACATAATATCTTATCTTTCTATTTTGTTTATAAAAAGTGACACTAATTACACTGAGATAGATTATGTTGTTCAACATAAATAAAAAGGACTTGAGAATGTGTGCCTAACGTCTTGGTTTGTGCTATCATTTTATTTGTTGTCATAAGTTTGGATATACCAAAGTCACTTATTCTTGCAACCATGTCTTCTTCATCCCAAAGTATGTTACCTGGTTTTAGATCACAATGGACGACAACAAAAGAATGACCTTCATGCAAATATTCCATTGCAAAAGCCACTTCAATCATGACCTTCAATCTTTGGATCAAATCCAAAAATATTGTTGTGAGAGTAAAGCCATGCATCGAGGTTTCTATTTGGCATGTACTACGCACCAATGCTTTAAAAGCAAGATTAGCACAACTACTTATTACCTTAACAAGATTTCTATGGCGAATGTTACGCAAAACCTCACACTCCAAATCAAACATTTTGTATGCATCTTCTACTTCTGTATTGAAAACTTTCACAGGAACCATATTTCCATCTATGAGTGTTCCTCTATATACTAAACCAAGGCTTCCCCTGCCAATCAAATTGGCTTCATCAAAGTTGTTTGTTCCTCGAACAACCTCATAGTAAGAGATCCTCCTTATGGGATTGACCTATCAAATCTGGTATAGCAAGTTGTCTATTTCATTTTTCGTATTTCGAAAATGGTTGTGACTACTAATGCTACTGCAATTGATGCAAGAACAAAAGATAAAGCCCTTCTCTTGTTTCTACTTTTCGGGCTATTGATTCTGCATTTCACCACATTGAATTGAGATGTTCCACACAATTTGGCGTTATCCATGAAAGATTCAGTTGTCAAGTTTTTAAAAGGTCCTCCATTTGGAATCTTACAAGTGAGCGGACTTCCTTTATTGAGATTTTACCCCTAGGAGACGCACTTCCTAGCTTGAGTCATTGAAGTTTCACCCCTAGGAGAACTTGCTAGTCTGGGTCTTTCGAGTTATATTTTTGTTTTAGAAAACGCACTTCCTATATTGAGATTTTACCCTTAGGAGACACACTTTCTATTTTGGGTCAAAATCTGCAAGCAATTCAAAGGCTTAGTCGTTTAAGATTCACCAAAGTCTCAGGAATTGTACCAGAAAGGTTATTTCTAGATAGATCCAATTATGCAAGAGCAACCATGTCACCGAACAATTCAGGTATAGAACCTTCAGAATTATTCATCGACAATGAAAGATTCACCAAATTCTGTAGTTGTCCAATTGTGCTTGGAATTTCTCTCATGAATTGATTTCTTGATAAATCTAAATCACTAAGACTCCTAAAAATTTCCTATTGAGAAAATTGGAGGACAAACTCAGAATTGAAATACCCCTATTAGTACTCCAACAGGGACTTCACCTGTGGTGCCATTTATGAAGGCAAGGAACCTTTCAAGAGAATCAGACCAGTTACGAAAGGCTAAAAGAATTTTGTCCTATTTGTGTAACCCTCAAGGAAACCTAAATCACTTGTGGAAGGATCATTTGTCAGTTGATTCTATTGCAAGTTGATCACTTCAAGATGTTGTAAATTTTCAAGATTCATCGGAACATCCCAATAAGCAAATTGCGACCCAAATCAAGGATAGTGAGCTTGGAGACACTAGAAATAGAACTAGGAATTGTCCCACTAAACTGGTTGAGCCTAAGGTACAGGTCGTTAAGATGAATGTTATGGGCATTGTTAAAAGGTAGAGTTCCAGAAAGCTCATTAGCTATAACTGCAATTATTTCCAAGCCGGAAATGTTGTAGAAAGATCTAGGAATTTTACCTGATATCTTGTTTGAACCAAGATATATTTCCTTCAGATTAACAAGATTTCCAAATTCTATATGAATTTTTCCATTAAGATTATTGACACCAATATCCATCATCACCAAAGTCGATAAACTCCCCATACAAGGTGGAATTACCCACCAAATCGTTTTTTATTCTTTGAATTGCTTGCAGATTTTGAATTTCACTTGGAATGTTTCCCGAAAATGTATATCAGATTTTTGGAGTTGTGAGCCAAATTGTTATTTTGTAGTATAAAGAAACTAGACCAGATTATATTATTGTTTAGTAATTCCAAGAAAATGTACAGGCAGGGACCTGTGGAGTGGAGATACTTAGTACCAGTAATGGAATGGTTGGGACTTCCTGAGGTGAATGCGGAACCTACTAAGCCTGCAAGGTGACGTAGACAGGTAGATTTCTTTTTGCAATTGCTATATATGGAGTATTTGAGTCGGGGCTTAAATGGACTGATAGATGAAATAGAGTTTAAATTTCATCCCAAATTAGGCATCACACACCTAAGTTTTGCAGATGATCTTCTACTCTTTGCCAAAGGAGACAGTAAATGCATGCACTTGCTACATGACAGATTGTCAGCTGCTTGTGGATTAGAGGCAAAATTGGCTAAAAGTTGTGTGTATTTTGGAGGTATGGATAATGATATGAGAGAAGGAAAATATTGCAGACAGTGTGATATGTACAAGGAGAGATTTCAATTTAAATACCTGAGGATTCCAAGAAACTGAACTTGGTGCAGTGGCAGCCTCTCATTGAAAAGATAGTGACATTGTGAGAACGATATCATCATGGACTGCAAAAAGCTTTCTCGTGCGGGTAGGACTCAATAAGACTGACTGTATACCAAAAATTACAATTGAGTCCTTTGGTCTAGCCAGGTTTGTAAATATATACTTGGTGATTAATAAAATTCCTAATCACCAAAAAAATGATGTACATTCAATGCACATTTTGACCATGTCTGGTTTAGTATTTAGTATTTTGTCAGCAAAAATGATACTAAAATAGAGGGATATTAGTGTGGATATCCTACACTATAGTTTATTCTAACACAAGAACCTTATAAAATCTGGTGGTCGTTATAGTCTTCTGTCTTTTTGACTTAGAAAAGTCCTATGAAGCAGCAATTTCCCTAAAGCTTTTCTTTTCTATTTTTTTTTCAGAAAGAGAGCTTAAAGAGTCATATTAAGTAAGTAGTAATTAAATATTAATTCTTCAATCGTAAGAACAAGGAAATCCATTTGTTTTTTTCCTCCTTGTAACTAGGGGTGGTCATAAAAAATAAAAAAAAAACAACCAAACTGAAAACCATACCAAACCGATCAAAAAAACTGACACTTTTGGTTTGGTTTGGTTTGGTTTGGTTTGGTTTTGGTTTTGAATTTTAAAAACCGATCAAATTTGGTTTGATTTTGTTTTTAATCAAAAAAAAAATCGAACCAAACCGACTATAGGAGTAACTATTTCAAATTTATTATTACACTTATATATATGATATTTTTATACAAAGTTTCAAAAATTTAATGGTAAATGTTAATAGTTTGCACTTTTAGCATAGTTATTTACCTTTACATTCTAGTTTCATTAGTAGTTTTCTTTTGTTAAATGTAGAATCCATTTCGTGTTAAACATAATATATTTTTAATCAAGTTCTTAAATTATTCATCACTATTTGATTCAATTATCATCAATACATCTTGGTAAATAATAGATTTCTCAAAGGGCAATTGATTTGATAGTGTTACGTTGAAAATATGGTCGCCGGAATATGTGTTTGGTAGTGTATGTCTTATATTTAAGAAAAAACCGACAAAACCCGACATAAACCGAATCGAGAAAAAACCGACTTAATTGGTTTGGTTTGGTTTTAATATTTAAAAAATCGACTTACTTAGTTTGATTTCTTTTAAGGGAAAAACCGATCCAAACCGAACCATGAACACCTCTACTTGTAACTTGGCTTGGCCTAAGAAATTGATTAAAGGCTAATGGTAGCTGGCAAGACTGAGGTACATGCAAGATTTTAACGTAACGAGTAACCGAATCCACTTTCAACGCACTAGGCAAGAATGTAGTTGCAGAAGGTGTTTAACCAAAAAGTATAATTTTCGGTTAAACCTTTATATTTATGTAATGATGGGTTAAACCTAGTTAATAATGATATTTCTAAACGTTGATCTTGAAAATATGGATAATATAGGGTTGATCCAGTGGGGAGTTAATGATATTGTACATTACATATTCCAAAAGCATGTGCAATAATGGAGGAGTAACTAGCAATAAATAACAATAAATGATATTAAGTAAATAGAAGAAATAATTCACCCAATAATGAATGAGTTAGATGATTGTTCTTCCTGACAATGATGCATGACAGATATTTATGGCCAAACATGAGTTTTGAAAATAAATCCCAAATTTATTTTGGCAAAACTCATGGTCAAACGGGGTCTTAGTCCCTCCGCTTATTGAGGCCGGTCTCAGTCGGGCTTGATGAGCGAATACTATGCAACGTAGTCGAAGCATTTGGACGACCTGACCGAGTCATGATGGTTGGGACAAATTGGCGACGTGTCCCTTTGTGAACCATAATTTCGAGGGTCGTAAGTCTCACGAATCAGGATGATGTCATGGCGACAGGTGTCACTATAATGCAATTTCCCAATGTGTTGCATCGTTTCGCGTGTGTTCTTCCGATTGAACATGCCGCTTCGATTACAGTGCCAAGTAATGATGGTCTAATTCCTTGGTTTCGCGCTTGAGTTCCTATAAATAGGGGTGTGTGGACAACGTTCCTGTCTATACAAAACTCTTGCATTACTAACGCTGAATCTTCTTCTTTTTCTTCCAATGTTGTGCTTCTTCTTATCAAAGTCCTATGCTTTCTTCTTCCTTGTTTGAACGTGTTCTCTTCACAACATGGCTAACGTATCCTCTACTTCTGGTATGACATCTGACTCGTCCCTTTGGCGGTGCTGATGCCCCCTCATGCTGACAGTGTCTTTGTTGCTATTGAGGATGAGAATTTTCCTACGGTGGAAGAAATAATCCCTCGTAGTGAAAAGGTTAGGTCCGATTTTTTGAAGGCGCTTCAAGGTGAGCACAACATCTCGGAGTCTTTGATGAAAGAGATCAAATTGGCCTAGCTTAGGGCAAAATTTAAAATTTCTACCCACGACGATCTGGTCCCAACAAAGCGTGATATGGTGCAAGTCCACCACCTTGGATATTCCGTATTCTGTATGTATCCTTTCCAGGTCGGCTATACTCTCTCTCCCTTTTTCCATTGGCGGAGTAATTTCACCGCTACTATGGTGTTTGCCCGGCTCAACTCTCTTCGTACATCTACAAGCTTATCAGGATGCTCACAAAATTTGCGGAGTTGGCCAGGGTTGGGGTAACACTCCACCATCTTAAGCACCTCTTCTCCCTCAGCTACTATTGGGGGACGATGGTGCACTTTCACCATCGAGGAGGTAAATGCATGGTGGTGAAGATGGACGATAAGGTAAATTGTCAATTTTGGCTCAACTACTTTTATGTCAAACTAAAGACATGTTACCAATGGGGACGGCTTTCCTAAGACTTGGATTCACGCTCGTAAGTATCCATTTTCTCTTTGGTGAAGCGCACTTGATTTATTTGTTTCAAGTCGTAGTCCAAGGTTGCGCCTCCTCCTTCGGTAGGGGATATTTCCGATTGGGTTGGTTGGATTCTGCCTCATACTATGGGGATTTGCGAATGATTGGGCTTTATCAAAAAGTTCGGATCTGCTTCTTCTTTGGCCAGTGAGTTCATCTATTTTTCGTTTTTATAGTTTTGACCTCGTGGTTGTTTGCTCATATTAGTTTGTTATTGGTAGTGATAACCCTTGATTTTCTTTTTTTCAGTTCAAGGATCTTCGAGGAGGTCGAGGGCTCCTAATCCTGCGTTCTGTGGCCAGGCCTGCTCGATCATCTACTCGGTCATCTACGACCAGGCCTGCTCGGTTCTCTGCCACACCTACTATTGCTTCCGCATTGGCTTCTTCTCTGCCTGCAGGTATATCGGCAACGGAACTTTCGTATTCCCCTTTGCATCACCTAGTGGACGAGAAGGATGACTCGTCATCGAGCGGTGGAAATTTAGTTCCCCGTAAAAGAAGATCGGTGGACGTCGGTGATGGGGTTGCCCGATTTGTCGATTCGGTAAGGGGCAATTTTTCCATCCATAAAGCGGCGACTATAGAGCTTGAAGATGACGCCGAGTTATCGTCTGAGGTTCCGCCCTCGACTGAGGTCGTAGAGGGTATGCCTCTTCCCCAAACCAGGGTGGAAGTTGAGGGGCCGCCTGTGAGGATCTCGGATTCTTTGCGGCCAGATAAGCCATTGGCCTCGCGACCGGCCGATGTTCCTTCTTCTTCGACTGATGGAAAGGGTAAAGGCGTTGCCAAGGACGGCTATGCGACGGGCTCTGACCTTGACGCCGAAGAGGTGAGGATGATGGGGCTATCAACATAAACATATTTACCTATTTTAAACTTTTCTATCAAGATGGTTACTTGTCGCCAATTTATTAATGCTTTGTATACCTATAAAGATATAGGACCAATTAAAACCACTAATGTTCACACTTGTATTTCTGACCTAAATGCACATTTATAAATTTTATATAATTTTTATGTTAACATAGTTAACGATTCTTCTGTTGTAGATGTTAAAGAAAATATTCCTTCAAGTTCGGCTTCTACATCTGATTGCGCTGCTATAGAGGATGATGACGGTCCTGAAGGTTATACTATTTGGTCCACGCTAAGCGAATATCAACCTAGTAGCAGGAGCATTGATGGATTATAGTTCTACTTGCAAAAGGTAATGGCACCCCGCACAAAGAAGCAACTCAATACAATTTTATGTTCTTTTGGCAATGGCTCGAAACACGCTAAACGTGCCAATTTTAATTGTTGCTCCAAAGAGCGCATTTTGCCAAGCAAGGCAGCAGCTAGGAGATACCTGTCACTCATTGGATTACAACATTTTAGAAGTTTTAGTATGTTTTAGAGATTGTATTAGATCATAGCGACGAAATTAAGGACATGAAGAAGTAGATGCACCGGAGGACGAGAAAACTGGAGATATAATACTAAATGCTTCCTATTTAAGTCGTCCATGAGGCTCAGACACTCATGTTGATATGGAAGAACTTAACAAAAATGACACAATACATGTGATGAACTCTTTCTTATTTTTAATAGTTGTTGTAAAATTTTAATTTGCAAGTTTAAAAATAAAAAATTCGAAATAGAATTTACAAACTTAATTTGAAGTACTAGTCAATGAAAGCTTTTGAAGTTTTATCCTTACATATTGATCTTATTAGAACTTAATTCTAAATTTTAAATTTTAAATTTAGGACTTTAAATTTATGTCTTAAAATCACTTATTTATAACACAGAGGTTTCTAAATACTCACGTATCAATTACATTGAAATAATTAGGAAAGGTTCTGTAATTTGTAATGCCAACACGAAATGGCTGGTAGGAAATGGGACATCCATTAACCTATGGCACGATAAATGGATAAATCAATTAGGAGCCCTCAGAGACTACATTCAGGGTCCCATTCCAATTAGGGAGCTAGAACTAAATCTCTCATGCGTTATTAGAAACTGAATATTCGACCTTAGAGACTTGTCTTTCGAATTACCCACAGATATAGTCTCCAAGATAAATTGCACTTACATAAAACAAACTACGCCCACTACTGACTCATATACTTGGGACTCAAAGGATTACAACTGTTTCTCCGTTAAGGCTGCCTACGAAGCAATCTCAGATTTTACATGCAATAAAAAAGACTACTCTTGGCTCTGGAAAATCAACTCCCTAAACAAATTGAAATATCTCCTCTGGACAATCATTTGGGACAGGTTACCCACAAAGCATATGCTGGCCAAAAGAGGGATTTGCCATGACGACACTTGTAACATATGTAATAGGGAGACTAAGAACATAGAACATATCTTCTTCCGCTGCAGCTACTCTAGATCCATATGGGAACAAACAAATTTTAACCATCCCTTCTCTCAGAACTCTTTAGGAAAAGATACCTTGTGCAATTGGCTTAAAAAATAACTCATGTCAAGGAAATCCTTCAACAATCACCTACGTTGGTTAGATTTCCTCTCTTTCCTCCTATGGCATATCTGGAACTTCAGAAATGGGATTCTCTTCCAAGGAACTAAATCCCCTATCACCATAAGCTAACCCATTAGCAAAGCCATGGAATACTTTTACCTGGCAAAAAATCTTAGCTTAAAACCACCCAAGAAAACTATCCTTGTAAAATGGGAGCCTCCCAATCCAAATTTTTATAAACTAAATATTGATGGCTCACGTGTAGGAAACCTAGGAGTGGGAGGAATAGAAAGGGTGTTTAGGGATGATAGGGGTCAATGGATCTTAGGTTTCAATATTAGATTCGACCATACTACTAACATATATATATAGAAATTCTGGCCCTACTCCATGGAGTCAAACGAGCACTAACAGAAAAGCTCTTCCCATTAGTAATAGAGACGGACTATTTGGAACTAATAAATCTCCTAAAATCTAATAATTGTCTCTATCAAAACTTGATTGATGATTGCAGGTACCTATTGCGGAAGGTGAATGATCCACAGCTGAAGCATGTTTCTAGAGAGGCTAATGGAGTAGCGGACTTGTTAGCCAAAAATGATTGTAGCTTGGACACTTTTTGTATTTTGCAAACTTATTTTATTCCGCCTATTTTTGTTGTTCGTGTACTTAAAAGAGACAGTCTAGGCACTATGTTACCTAGACTGATCTCTAATTATAATAACTTTTAGCTTGTTGTTGTTTGAATAAATCGTTTATTACCAAAAAAAAATTACATTGAAATAAATATATAAAACAAAATTAAAAAGAATAAAAACCAATTCCCCTGGCTCGGTTCAAACCGGATAAGCCCGAACCTCAACGAGCCCAATAGAGCTCGGAAATACCCAGCCCACTACCAACCTGCTTACCCCAGCCCACACTAACTAACCCGTTACAGTAACCAAACGGGCTATGTTTTTCCACCATCAGTCTGGTCTCTGTAACCACCTTTACCACGAATGCAACAATGATATAGTCAATATATATCATATTTATGCCCGCTCTGTTCAAATTTAAAAAAGGAGAAAAAGCATATGATTAGTAACAAGAAATTAGTAACAAGAAGTTCAAATTAAATTTAGTGACGAAATTGCAGTTTCCTTTAAATGCTTCAATTCATCACTTGTACATTCTTGGAGCTCTTTCCAATTTTCAACACCACTGCTTTGAAAATCTTGTGACATACTGTTGATATTAAAGATCATGAAGTAAAACAAATCGGCCATTTTTGATAAAGAACGTTGGAGCTTCTTGTAGCAAGTTGCATTAAAAGGAAGAAACCAAAAATCAGGCTCTACTTATGAGAAATTTTTGGATATGGGATTGTTTTTCAATAATCCCTGCATTTCTGGCTGACTATTTGGTTCATGCAGTATATCCACGGTGAAATATAATTGATTCTTTGCAAGATTGGCCGCTCGTGAAACAAGACAATCCAATAAAAGTTTCTGTTGAAAATAAATTAGCATCCACAATTTTCATGATCATCCACTGGCTTCTTTCTCCATCAATAAATTACCATTGCTGTAAGACGAACGTATGCGCTAAAACAAGTGTTGAAATTTAAAGGTTTTGCTCAATAATGGATTTCTTATATGTCAGAGAAAAAATAATTCATAAAGAGCCACAAATATGTACACAAGATTTTATCGGATTCAAAAGGAAATAGATCTGCCAATTCTTGGCCAAATGTGATTTCTTTGCTTAATCCAAACAGTTTATGCGAAAATGACAAGTGTGTTTGATGACCCAAAGGATTGTTTGGTTCTCAATTATCTTAGTATAGATTTTGGATTATTCAAACGCATGACGTAACAAAAATACGCCACCAAATTTCTCAAAAAGCTGATAGATGATTAGCTGTCGAATACACAACAAGCGTTACAAATCAAAGGAAGCTAAACACTAATTACTTAAAGCAACTATTTTTACAACCCTAAAGACAGTAAAATTAAACATTCTTCAAGAGCTAGTAAATTTGGCAACAGCTTAGTGCCTTGAGAGACAGCATGCTTAGCCATCCAAACTTAAAGATAAGGTCGTCAAGTCAAACTTATACCGATATCTGCAATTGCATAGCACAACAGACACTCATCTATGACCTAAGCACCAGTTGACTAACTAAAGAACATCTAATGAAGCAGCATGCCCATACCAAATCCTGAAAAGAATAGCAATAAATTTCAGATTGCAGAGAGCACTTTCTCGCATAAAAAGGCAAAAGAACTGAAGGCAAACCATCATTCACAACGAAATAAAAGACATTACACTAGACACAGATACATTATGCAGAAAACAGCTCAAACAACAAAAATGAATCAAGACAACTACATCAAATACAACTGAGAAAAAACAAAACTTCTGCCAGAAAGTTCATATTAATGACGTACATTTTAACAAGAGTCCACTCCATACTAGAATTATCTCATAGAATTTATATCGACTTAATTACACTTATCACATTTTACAGACAGTTCATTCCAAAAACCAGAGTGTTGCTGACTTGCTGTAAGTACCGTACCTAGTATAACATGTTGAAACTGAGCTTTCACTGAACATGAAATATATAGACAGAATTTACCATCCCAGCAATACCAATAAGCAGATTTTTGTTAATTAACATGTCAGTTTAACTCTAGCGGAAGAGTAACTTATGGTGTGATCCCCTGCTAGAGACCACTAAAGAACCAATCCATATAGATGCCAAACCCATATTATTACTATTTAGGTATACCTCACTATACCATGGCATGATTATTATAGACTCATGGAAAATTGGTTAACTCCAGAAATTAGAATCCATGCTGATCTGCATTCTGCACAACTACATCAATGAGTAATACGGTACATCTTTATCCATCAGCAGCGGAGGATCTAGAATTTGAATTTTATGGGTTTTGGATTCTTGGAGAACAACCTCAAGTGCTAGTAATTGAGTTCTAAATTTAATTTATTCCTATTTAATGAATTTTTAAAACATATATTGGGTCTAGGCCAAAGGTACTAAGTTCTACCGAACACATATTCAAGCCTACATCAGCCCCTGTCCATTAGAGGATCATGTAAAAGATAGAAGGAACTCAACTAAAAATACTGAGAGGATGTCAAACAGTAAAAGACAATCCTATGTACTAAAAGAAGTGTCAAAATTTAAAGGTTTTGTTCCATGATGGATTTCTGATATGCCAGAGAAAAAATAATTCATAAAGAGCTGGACATATGTACCACAAATTACCAAGTAATGTACAAGAGATTTTATCTTTTCAGAGTGAAACACGCAGGATTAGATTCAAGTACTAATTCAAGAGGAAATAGATCTACCAATTCTTGGTCAAATGTGTTTTATCTGCTTAATTCAAACAGTTTATGTGAAAATGACAAGTGTGTTTGATGACCCAAAGGATTGTTTGTTTGGTAACTTAAGTATACTTCGCAAAGAGAGACACATTCACTCATAAGTATGTCAAATAGATCCAACATGAAGCATCACTTAAGCTATTGTTTGACCAAACAAAGTCACTCATAATTCACCTCGAAGTTGTTTATAGATTACCCTTAACTTTTGAATTCAACATAAATATCCCTATCTAAAGGCCAAATCCATCCGTTATACCCAGAAAAGTAAAAGATTCGAATCACAGTCTGAGATTCATATTTTGAAAATAGAATTGGGAGTTTCTATGTTGTGGTTTTCCAAAAGTACATAATTTTCCTAGTTTTCTTTTCCTTCCAAAACCTTAAATAGGAGGCTGAATCAGACCTTAGAGGTTCTCAGTTCATGCTTCAACCAATTCATGTTTCAAAATTAGAATTGGGACTTCCTATGCTATGGTTTTTCTAAAGAAAACAGACGTCATTACCTACTCTTCATAGTTTTCTCTTCCTTCCAAAACCTAAGAATAGGAGGCTGAATCAGATCTTAGAGGTTCAGTTCATGCTTCAACCAATCTCCAACCTAGGGCGAGGAAGACAAAGGGATATGGAGGTGGTCTGTGACACAGATGAGGATATAAACTAATTGAAAGCAATTCATCTACCTTCAAAGATGATATCTTTTTTATGATTAACAAGGAACAATGCAAGTTCTATAATGGCTCACATTCAGCAGAGCTACATTCAAATTAGAAATAAAGTAATGAAAAACATACCGTGGAATTCACTGTTTGGACAAGATAATTGGAAAACCCACAAAGCTGAAATCAACAGAACAAAAACAAATTAGTACAAAATGATCTCACGAGGCATAACCCTTCTGATACCAGAACCCTTAAGCAAGTGGAAAATCAGTGCATGATTTAATTATTTTGCTTCATTTCATAATTCAAATAACATTGCAAATAAAAACAAATTAGCCAATTTCTAGTTGAGGCCCAGGATAAGGTAAAGAGAAAACCGAATAGGCGCATTTTGGCAGATAGGAACATAATTTTCTGACTTACACTACCCAGGTGACGACAAGTATTTAAGTAAAGAAGAAATATCATAGTACAATTTTTGGATTATTCATCCACCTCATGACGTAACAAAAGCTCATTATATCTTCAGCTCAATAAAATACGCCACCAAATTTTCTAAAACCCACATAAATTTCACAAAAAGCTGATGAATTTCATAGATGATTAGCTGTCGATTACATAACAAGCGTTACAAATCAAAGGAAGCTAAGCACTAATTACTTAAAGCAACTATTTTTACACCTAACACAAACCCTAAAGACAGTAAAATTAAACATTGAAACCCTAAAATTCTTCAAGAGCTAGTGAATTTGGTAACAGCCTTAGTTCCTTCAGAGACAGCATGCTTAGCCAGTTCACCAGGAAGTACAAGTCTCACAGCAGTCTGAATCTCCCGAGAAGTGATAGTAGGCTTCTTGTTGTACCTAGCAAGTCTAGAAGATTCCTGAGCAAGCTTCTCAAAGATATCGTTAATGAAACTGTTCATGATACCCATAGCTTTGCTCGAAATACCGATATCAGGATGAACTTGCTTCAGAACCTTGAAGATGTAGATCTTGTAGGTCTCAACTGACTTCTTTGCCCTCTTCTTCTTCTTGTCTCCGGCAGCACCGGCGTCCTTTGGGAGCTTCTTTCCGGCCTTGGGCTTCTTCTCTGCTGGTGCTTTCTCGGCGACCGGGGTTTTCTCAGCGGCCGGCTTCTTCTCGGCGGGTTTCTTATCTGCCTTTGGTGCCATTTGAGGAGAGAAAAATGGAGATTTTAGGTTTAAGAGAAGGATTTTGAAGAGATGCGAATACGATTGATGAAGAAATTGGGAATTGAGGGTTTGTTTATATAATGTTTTGGAAAGAGTTCTGATTGGTTAAATCTAAATGACGCGGATCGTGGTATTGACCGTTGATCTTTGTTTTAATCAACGGTGGAGAGGGGTTTGGTGAGTTGAGGTGAAATGTCTTTTTGTTTTGGGATTTGAAATTGAAATTCGTCAGCTTTCATTAAGGCGGTAGCTGAAAAAGTGAAATCTCGATTCCCGCCTGATAAAAATTAATGTGCGAAAATTTGGTATCAAATGGATAAGGAGAATAACGTTGCAATAAATATGACTATGAGAGCATCTTCCTTAGAAATTGATTGAAAATTTTATTCACAATTTTAGTATTTTTGTGTGTTATTTATATGATGTCTTTCTTTTAATCTATTGTCAAAAAGAATACATCTTCCCCTTTTTGGGATTTACTTAATTTCGGCATCCTCAATGACATGACTTATTGAGGTCATCACCATCACTCATTTGAATAAAAAATACGTGGAACCCTCACCGCCATTGTATAAATTAGCATTTGAATATAAATTTGGTTGAGATAAAAATAATTTTTATAAATTAAAATTATGTTTGAACATACATTATACTTTAAAAGAACTTGAAGTTTGTGGGTAAAAACTTGAGAAATCAGTCTAGATTACTTTTTAAAAAACATGAAAAACTCATCCACAAAAATTGCCCAAAAACAACTCACTTTTTATAACCAAAGAATATTTTTAAAAAATTTGAAAAAAATGAAAAAAATTTATAGCCAAACGGAAGCTATACTCACACCTCTCTATAATAGCTCTCATTTATAACAATATTTCACTAAAACAGTCAAGTTTCTTTGGAACTATTTTTTATGGAAAAAATCTCATTTTATACCTATTAACCCCAAACTATTTACCTTTTAATACTCATGCCCAAACTATTTACTATTCCTACCCTTGCGGTCCAATTATTTACCCGGCCCAAGCTATCTATTGTCTTTAATGCCTTATTTTCATTCTTTACACTAGACTAAAAAATCTAGCCCACCTATTTCACCCGGCCCAAGCTATCCACCGTTTTTAACGCTTGTCTTCGTCCTTTAAGAGTTAACACTAGACTAGAGAACAGTTTCCAAATCTCCTTAGCCAAACCATGAAAACCCATATTTCACTTAGATTCGAGCTTTTAATTTTTTCTTCCGATTCTGTTCTATCTCTTCGTCTAGTAGTAATTTTTGGGTGAATTTTTTGCTTCTGAAGGTACATTTTAGTGAGAGTGAGTTTTCAAAATCATAGAATTTTTGTCTTTTTCTTTGTACTTTTGTGAATCAATGTCTGTGGGTTGTTGTTTTCTCTATGGGTCGGAAGCATTGTGTGTGTAGATGGTGGTGTCGTGGACAACATCATTCTTCAACACAAGTAGCTGTTGAATCTGTTGCCTCAGCCATGTCCGGTCCTAATTTTTCCTTATTTTCTGATTCTCAGTCTGTGTTTAGTCGTAATTCTAGCAGTAGTCATGTTGAAAACATAACTGAAAATATAGAATTAGAGGGTGGAAAAGGCAACAATATTAATGCTTCGTTAGTCGATGAAACTCCCTACCAGTCATTACCCGACACAAATTCCGAACCAGTCATAGCAGGTGTTCCTATGACTAATAAGGGAAAAGGTGAAATTATTGAGGATTCTGAGTTAGGGGAAGCCGACGTGAATCCGTGCCTAACATAGAGACTCAACTAGTAGATGTTGAGTGTAGCGATGACTCGCAGTTTAAGTAGTGATGCTCATAATGCTTTTATGTGTTCAGCATCTCGGGTTGATGGTATTGGTCAAGTGGATGTTGGTGGCAATAATGTGAATTTGCCTTCTGGTAATGTCTTCTATGTATAACATTTCATTTTTTTTTAAAAAAATTCTTAACTTTGTATATTTGTTTATTCACTGGCATTTTCTAATTTAAGCTCCATGTCGACATAGGGGTGATTTTCACTTGGATTCTGATTTTAAATATATTGATTCTCAACTTGATCTAATTGGTGCCATTACACAAGGAGGGAAGCGTAATGTAAATCAATCTGCAAAATGAACTAACAACTCGTGATGTAAATAAGTCTAAACCTGATCAGTCGATATCAAAAAGTATTGTCCAAACACAAATAGATATTGAAACAACTCCCGCAGTTTTCATACGGAGAAGGTGCCCTGCAACTGTAAAACAATTGTCGTAGAGGAATGACTGGCCATCTGGTGTTAGTGCACTTGAGGGATCCTCGAAGGTTAACAAAGGAAGATTTCCATTTGTAAATGACATTTCAGTGGCTGTTAATTATAAGCTTACGACTGCATTCTCAAACTTTGTCAAAGCAAATATGCAATTGGGAGAGTGTGTATTCATTTCCATATACTTTTGTTTTCATGTTTTCTTAATTTTTGTTCTTATATATATCTTCTTTTATACGAAATAGGGAAGTGTATTTACCCATTGATCAAAAGTTGGACCCTTATTTTGACTTTGAAGTTGAACAAATTGATGATAAGACATTTTTTCATACCTTAAACTATTCTAGTAGGCGGCTGTCTAGTTCAGTATGTGTACTACTTTTAATTTTTTTTTTGTTGTAGTAGTTCATTCATATTATTAGTGTTAGTCATGTTTTCTTTCTCTCTTTTTTGCAGCACTTGAATATTATATTCTACTATCTTAGAAAGAAGGCGAAATATGGAATTAATATACCAATCAAAGTCACAACTACAGATACTCTTTTTAATAATATCATTCAAAGTGTTTTCACAAAATTTGTAAAAGGTGGGAAACAAGATCATTTGATTGATAGATCATACGATATCATGGAGTACATGAAAGGATTTAGGATGCATTGCAACACTACATGGCACCTGGTTAATCATGTCCTCTTTCCAATTAATTTGGCAGAATAGTGGCATTGGATATTGGGGTGTGTATAATTTCACAGGAGATGTTTTTACGTATATGACTCGCTATGTAATCGAAAGCACAAAAAGTTATTCCAAAGGTGGCAAAGGCATATGCTGTGTTGATCCCCCTGCTTCTAGTTAGCATTGAATTTTATAACTAAGGAAGTGAAATTACAGTACAAAATGGTCTACACATGGGAAAGGAGTTGACTAATCCTTTTGAGATTGAACTGATTACAAATCTGCCAACACAGCAAAATTCGTAAGAATAATTACTTTTTTTTTTTTACTTTGTTTTCCTCATTCATATTAACATTTTTCACTTCTAATAGATTTTTATATTCTATTCATTTGATTTATGCAGAGATATTGGAGTATATGTTGCATGTTTTGCTGAGTATATTATTGAAGATCTTCCAATCCATGTTGCCAATTTTGATGTGGATGGTCTTCGAGCTAGGTTTGGTATATTGTTGTGGCACTATGGGAGGAACAAGCAGTTGCGTGGCAAATCAAGTGAATATGAGGCTCCAGTAGCACCTAAAAAGACTCGTGGAAAGAAACGCAAGAAGTAGTATAGGTCTTTTTTTCGTTTTAGTTAATCATAGCATGAAAACTTTGTAGGATTTTAATAGTTTTTAGTGAAGTATGGTATTTTGCATTATTAGATTGTTAAAATGGCAGCTTTTAAAAGTGTTTTCTAGAAATACAATTGTAATAGTACAATATATTGCTATAACTGTTTTAATGTTGAAATCTATCTTCAGTTTGTTTTATTATGCTTCTTCCATAAAGTTGTTGGTTTATTAGGAGTGCCTTTTGGAGACAAAATTTTGTCAGCACTTGAAGTCAAGCCATTAGTGTAGAACATGGTTGTTACAGCAGCACTGTTAGTTTCTACTCCTACTGCTATTTACAGCAAGAGGAGCATTGTTAGTTCGTTGTAGTACACCAGCAGAAGTTATTTTTGGAGGTGTATTTTTAAGGGAGTGACGACGTTCAAAAGAAGAATTATGTTGTTATTTTGTTGAAGAACAGGACGGGCATTGATTTGAATGAGAAGAAATATTTTTAGAAAATGAACTGGTTTTGAAATTATATTGAGAGTAGTTGTTAGTTGTAGCTGAATCTTAGAACATCTGTGCATAATTTGCATTGATGCACCAGTTGTATTATGCAAAGATTTTGGTTCAGGTATATTAGTGCAGTAGAATTATATACCAATCAGGTATACTGATATACCATTTGGGTATCACGTTGTATTTGAATACATTTTTCCTACAACAACTAGATGTAAGTACTGACATGAGTTGCAAAGCATGCACATTTTGGGTATCACATTGTATTTGTGCACCATTTGTATTTCTGCGAATATTTTTGGTTTATCCATACTAGTGCAATACAACTATATACCAATAAGGTATACAAATATACGCACACTTACATTTTAGCATCTTTTTTCCTACAACAACTAGATGTAAATGCATCCCACTTTTGTATACTAAAATAGAAAATAAACATATTCTCATTGAAAACACAAGTAGCCTGTCACGACTCCGGTTCGCCTTCCGTGAACCATCGTGATGGCACCTAGTCTCTATGACTAGGTAAGCCTAACAATGCAGATTATAAACAACAATTGCGAAAGAGATAATTAAAAATCGAAATAATGAAATAAAACAGTATTTAAAAATGTCGTTCGGCATACACAATAACAACTCTTGAAACTAATAACTTTTCCCAAAACTCGGAATCTCATGAAAGTACAAAAGGGCTAATACAAAAGGGAGAGTAGACAGAGACTCTTCGGTCTACGGACGCGGCAGATATACCTCGGAGTCTCTACGAACGCCTCGTCTCAAGCGTGACAAGTCTGAGTGGAGGTACCTAAATCTGCACATGAAAAACATGCACATAAAGGGCATGAGTACACCACAGCGGTACTCAGTAAGTGCCAAGCCTAACCTCGATCGGGTAAGTGACGAGGAAGGTCAGGGCCCTACTAAGATTAAGTGAAATATAAGGTGTGACAGTATAAGATGAAGCAATACAAGTGAAAGATAATAATAAGAATTAATACAGGATAATAAGGATAACAACAACTGAAACAGAGGTAAAAACAATCACAAGAAATACCACTCTTCACGAAGATAATAACCGGGGATCTCTTAGTACCCTCAATATATACCAGTAATCTCTTGGTATCCTCAATATATGCTAGGTATCTCTTGGTATCCCGAGGATCTCTTGGTATCCTCAATATATGCGAGGGATCTCTTGGTATTCCGAGGATCTCTTAGTATCCTCAATATACGTGTTAGGGATCTCTCGATATCCCGCACCTCAGCTCAAAACATAATATGTACAAGGGACCCCCCGGGATGCTGATTCAAATCTCTAGATCTCCAGATCTCCAAACTGAGAATAGAATTTTCAGCTAAAAATTCAGAAGTTTGAGTGTAAACTTCTGTAATACTTATAATTTTTGACATTCTGCTTTGCCAACGAAATCAAAATCGTAAAAATAAGATGCGAGTTTGAGCATCAAAAGTTTTAGCATCTTCCAAAGTCAAATCAGCTACTTCTATAAAATTTAAGGAGAAAAAATCGAATTGTAAAGAGAAATTAGCATCTTCGCTATGTTTTTTCACACTTACGATCTTCAAATTAGGGGATGCCGGTGGAAATCTCAATTTTGTGCGCTTATTTTCTAAAATTTTGAGCAGCTTTTGCATTTTTATAGGCAGGGTATTAGCGTGGGGTAGTTATTTTGAGATACCTGTTTATTTATTAAATGGGTAGGAAATTATAATTATTTAATGGGTAGAATTCTTTTATGGGTAGAGCAGGGTAAATAGTTTCACTTTTATAGGTACTCTTATCTTTTTCTCCTTTTTATGTAGGGAGGTTTGATTATAAAATAATTATTTTGATACTTTGCATGTATTTAAATTAGACGTCAAAAGTCTTTATAGTTTACTAGCCTTAGGTATGCGTGTTGTGCGCGGGGCGGATTTACGCTTATTGAAGCGGTGTCGCGTGACACCACTTCGTCGGAAAATTTTACTAAATATATGTATTTATACTGTATGAAAACAAATAAGTAGGAAACAATGACATCACTTGACATTAATTGTATCTTGGTGTAGGTTAAATGTTCAAACCTCAACTTGTACGTTTTCCTTTTGCACATTTTTCTTGTCTAAAGGTATGATAATCAAAGTTATATTTTAATTCTTTTATAAATTTCGACACAGCTTAAAAAAAAATTATGCGTACGCCCCTGATTGTGCGTGTACACCATAAATAAAACTTTTTAAGAAAATTACATAAATATCCTATTGAAATACTTTTGCTTGTTTGTTTTCATATGAAAAAAGTTTCTACCAATTTTTCCATTGTGTTGTATTTATATTTTACCTTCACAAAATACATGTATATATGATTTATCCACCATAACCTAGGTTGCTTTTTACTTTTTTTTTTCCACGTATATATGGCAAGTGTTTCATATCACTTAGATATTTGCATTAGTTTGTACACAAAAAGTTACTATATCGCTAAAAATATTTTTTTCAAAAACACTCTAAAAGAAACAGAAAATTACAGTTGAAACCATCAATCGTTAGCATTTCAGATAAAATTATGAAAGAACAAAAAATGTACTTCATAAAAAGAAAATTATTTTTTATATTAGATTGAAGTACCGAAAATATATGTAAATTTCAAATGAGTATTACATAAGCATTTCAAGTATTAGTAAAGTAAACATTATTATTGGAATTCGCATAATAGTAATTCAGGCATTTCTTAAATGTTACTTGATTGTGATTAAAAATTTACTCAGTTCCCGAAAGAGTACCATATATATAAACAACGAAACAAATAAAAATATTGGAGGAATATATATACCTCATATGAATTCACAAAATATTGTCAAAATACCTAGCTTCTGCAGTGTTTGGCTATGCTCAAATTCTCAGAAACCAAAACTGTCTTGTTCTTCCCATCTCAATTTACCGCGAGAATTATTTAAAAGGGTAATATATGCGATTTATGTGGAGTTGGAAGAATATATTGTGAATTATATCGTGGCGAGCAATTGAATTCCAATTGAAGAGTATTTTTTTTCATTAGAATATAAAATTCTATTATTAGTTGACTTCCTTTATTTACGTCTAAATTTTAGGAATATATACATTCCTTTCCTTTTCTGTATTTACCTAGGATTCTAAGAATTTTTTTTTCTTAATGTCGGATACAATTTAATTGTTTCTAAGTTTCAAAGCTAATAAATCTACATTTATAAAAAAGTTAGATATCAAATTACTAAATATTAGAAAAGTTAACATGAAAAGTTGTTACATAGTTAAACTATGGAAAATATTTATATAAGGTCAAATATAATCAATTTTAAAATTCTAAATATTAAGATTTTTTTGAGTTAAAATTATATTCTATTGATACTCAAAAATATTATAATTTGGTTCCTATAGTAGTTTTGACTTACTACTACCCCTTTACATCATTTATACTATGTCATGGATATCAAAGTGTCTAACTAACTATAACTACCAATACAGACACTAGTATCTCATCTATACCTTCTATTTCTATTTGTACATTTGTTCTTCAGGGAATCCAATCCAGTTTCTGCAGCAATTCTCTGCATTTTCTGTTATGCTGCCCTCGAACATGAATATGCAGAACTATTTCCTTGCAGATTTGATATTCATCATATTTGCCATCCTCAAATCTGCCTCTGTTCCTCTCTCTCCATATCATTGCAACTGTCATGGCAAAAACACAGCATGTGATGCTATTGATACTTGCCCTGCCTTTTGCCTTTTTGCTGATCCATTCCAATTCACATTCCCAGTCTCCTATATTTCTTTTATGCCCCAGCCATGAGCACAGTTTAGTCCACAACCTTTTTGTTATTGGACACTCAAAAAATAGATGGTTGAATGTCTCTATACTATGCTTACAGAAAATACAGTCTGTTGGCACAGTAATACCAATTTTCAGCAATGTATCCACTGTGGCCAGCCTCTTATGCACTGCAAGCCACAAAATGAATCTGTACCTCGGATGTACACTGGTATGCAACATTAAGCCCTTCCATTCCACTTTGCAATATTCTGGGATCAGCTTCAAGTACACCTGCTTGATTTGAAACTTGCCATTCTTACATAGCCTCTTTAATCTTTCATGCAAGGTTCCTTGGAGTTGCTGATGCCTCATAACCACTTCTCTGCTATCCATTATCTTCCTTAGGAGTAGGCACTGTGTCCAGATCCTTTTTCTTATATAGAAACTATGAACCCATCGAATCCATAGGCAGTCTTTCTTTCTAGTTAAATCCCATAAGTGCTTAGTAACTGCTGCTTTGTTCCATACTTTGATGTCCAGTATGTTTAGTCCACCAGCTGCCACTGGTTTACATACATTCTCCCAAGCTACTAGTGCCTTCTTTGAGATAGTTTCAATCAATTTCAGCACCTTTTTTGGGATAATGAACACCTGAGCCCAGTATGTCTGTATACCAAATATGACTGACTGCCTTTATCAATTGACACCTTCCTGCATAGGATAAAAGCTTTGCTGACCAACAGGTAACCTTTGTTGCTATCTTCTCAACTAGAGGCAAGTACTGAGTAATAGTTAGCTTTTTTGAGTCTAACGGAATGCCCAAGTATCTAAAAGGAAGCTTTCTTCACTAAATCTCAATGTTTGCAGGAATCACTAAATACCAAATATGACTGCCTTTACCCCAATATTAAGGTTTTTTTTTTTTTTTTTTTTATGTATTTCGAATCAGGAAAGATTTAATAATAAAAGTTTAATACATTTCAAAGTCATAAATATTAGAAAAATAATTCAATTACTATGTCGAATGTCATAAATCTAATTTTAAAGGGTAAAAAAGACGAATAACAGTTCGCTAAGAGGCTTGTGATATCAAATTATGTAATACATGTTTCTGATGATATATAGTAAAATTCAATAGAACACAGCCGGTGATGTGCAGATTCAATTAATTAGAATCAGTAGAGACTACATAATATGATTGGAGGACATAAAAAGATTTTTATTTCAATAACTTCATTTTTAATGGTGGCATCTTGTATTTCCACATTTTTTATGTGTATCGTCTGTATTTTAGAAGGGAAAATATTTCATATAAACATGATCTGTATTTTGCTTAGAAGTAACATAAAATTAGTTGATGATAGAACGTAACTCGTAAATATTTTCTAAAATAGTTCTAACAATGAAAGGAAAGAACCAATTTTTCTTATATTGTTCACCTTTTTTGTACTAATTGTACTTGAATTGGGTTAAATAAATTGATTTTATCTTACATAATATGTATGAACAACTTGAGTAGGCATAGCTTAATACATAATACTACTACTGTAGCTTCGTCTAGTAGTAGCTTATTACAGTATGGCACTAAAGTCACTTGTAATAGAAGGCTATACCAGCCACTCTCTGTACGCGGTACTTAAATATATATAAATATTATCTTTTGTACCAAAAAAAAAACGTCAATAACCCTAAATACAATTTTATGGTTCCCTCTCCCCCCCCCCCCCGAAAAAATTACCGAACCCTAAATCTAAAGTCTAAACATAGAAAAGAACCTAAACCTAAATAAACAAAAGACACGGCAATAAAATTTAATTGCCAACAAATTCTTAAACCTATAATGAATCCTAATTAGTTGCAGAATCTTAAACTTTAATAAAGAAAAGTTGCACTCAACAAAAAAAAAGGCAATAAAACGGCACTTTTTAATTTTTCTTTCAAATTTTGTCTGTTAGTGTTTGTAATTACAATTTTCCAACGTTAAATTTACTTACGAAGGGTAAAAAAAAAGAACAATATCTTGATGGAGATTTCGTACTTTTAATATAGTATAAAAAATATAGATTAAATTATCCTCTCAATCAATTAATTTCAGATAAAATAAGAGATATTGGAGTATTATATTCACACTCATATTTATTGCAAGATAACAATTGTGAGGCTAGCTAATTCTAGGATAAAAAGTCATATGATGAAGGTACTGTCTCCAAAATTCTTCTTTTATAGCCTTTAAGAATGCATAGTATTGACAATAACCAAATTAACTAGTGTAAACCTAAATAAACACATATTTTTTTTATTATACCAAAGCATCTACCACAAAAATATTTAATAAACACAAATCTCGTATTATAATCATAGTATAAAAGTTCGTATGGTTATTTCTTTGCAGTGCGTTTGATTTGAATGTTGTTTCCAATAAAAACTAGTCTCTCGGGCTACGAGAACATTAAGTCATAAAAATAAATTGGTAGAATAAAAAACTAATTTCCTTGGCAATTCAAATACTCCATGTCCACAATAACTAGGGATGACAATAGGGCGGCTGGGGTAAAACTCACAAAAATTTCAATCCGGCACGTCCCGCTTCGCACAGTTATTTTTCAGTTTTCAACCCATCCCACCCCACTTTTTTTTTCTTTTTTCTCTAATTTTTTTTCTAAAACAAACTAGTTTGAGATTTTATTATTTTATAAAATGACGAGTTTAATAGAATCACATAAACATAAAACTGAGAGAGTATTACGCTGATCTTCTAAAATAAATGGGTTACTATCATTTCCTATTACTAATACGATATCTTGACTTATGTAATATCACTTTTGTGAGACTTATGCAAATTAATTAATTATAAATCAAAATAGTATTCGTGCTAATGAAGAAAGATATGAATTGTAGTTTAAATGATTGCTTTGTTTCAAAAAAGATAAAATTCAAAGTTGCCCCGCATTAAACTCGCAACCCGCCCCACATCGCTTTCAAAATTTTAAAAATTATTTTAACTCGCCCCGCCCCGCACCCGCATAAGAGTAAACCCGCCACAACCCGCACCCGCCCCATTGCCATCCCTAAGTCAATAAGTGACTATTTTAACTTTTTATTTTGATCCAAAATAAATGTCCATTGACATAATCAAGAAGGAATTAATTTTGATTTTCCAAAATTTACCCTTATTTACATATTTCAATATGTCAAGGTAATATTTAATAAACCAAAGAAACTATTACATAAACTACAATTCTAACTCTACACGCTCCTAATGTTTTCGCCAAGTAATATATATATATATTTTTTTGGGTTTGCCGCTTGTAAACTTCAAAAGATCGGAACTTACATATGAAAAATGAAATATTTAATTCATAGTTTGAAATTCTTAATTCAAAATAGATCTTAGAAATTATATTTTCAATAACTCGTTATAGTGAGTAAAATTCCACTTAGGCGAGCATATTATGTTGGAATTTCAGCACACGGAAAGTTCTCAGCATAATATGTTAGATTATGGAACTCCTGCGTATAAACTTCTAGCATGTTATGTTGCTGGAATCTTTTATGTAAAAAATTGAACTCTAACATATTACATTGAAATTTTTTCGAATTTTAAAGGGTATTTTATTCAGATTTTATCTTTACGTGAAAAAATTACTAAATTTCAATTACTTTTGAAACAATTGCTATTTTCAATTACCAGCCATAAATTTGACTATTTCTGATTTTTACTCAAACAAGCTCATATACCAGACCTTGTTAATTCGTTCATTTATCTCGTTTATATTGACAATAATTTCATTATACGTTGTCAGTGCCTATTCGTTTAATTAAGGGGTTTTAGCATCTACATTTATAATGTAAGTGCGAGGCATTTAATATTAGATTTTGATTTCCTTATTCCGCGTCAATCCAAGCTCCAAAGAATAAAACTTATCATACGGCAAAATGCAAAAAACTCTAATTTAGTGATTTAAAGATATAAAAATAGTTTTGTGACTTGACAATATAAAGAATAAATTCAATGATCTTAAAAGTGCAGTAAATTAACTTTGTGAATTTACTAATACAAGAGGTAAAGTTCAATGATTATTATAGACAATAAATTCAACAAAATATAATCTAAATTGAAAAATAATGCAACAATCGTAGTATTTGATTTCAAATAATACGAGTTTACAATCTCTATGAATCTTGTGATTCTTCTTTTCTAATATAAATTCAAGGGCTTTCGAGCTTGATCTTGAATTTATGCTTGTTTTCCACGAACGATGATCTTGAATTGAACTAGCACAAACTTAGATTTGAACTCGTACTCCTTGAGCCTTGATTTATTCTTCGTTATTTAGCTTGAACTTGAACTTGAAACTTGAATCTTATGGAGAAATTTGCGACGTCTGATCCACAAGACATGTCATTTACACATGTGGCATAGTTGCATGGGACTTTTATTTGACTTGCATGCCTTGTCATGTTGACACATGGCATGATCCTATCGGCTCTTCCATTTGACTTGGCAAGCCACGACGACACGTGGCACCAAACTGGGCCTCTAGGAAGATGATATATTGGACCTAATGAAGTTGGCTCATCACTTGTAGCCAAGCTAAATGAGTTAGCACAGTAAATATTTATTGGACTTAACTAATTAAATGTAACAACCCAGCCCGTTAGTGTTATTGTCCGCTTTGGGCCTAGGCCCTCACGGGTTTAAAACGCGTTACTAGGGTCTATGACTTGTTAACTTATATACCCATAATTCCTCTTGTGTTTTTGCCGATGTGGGATGTTGTCTAAAGTATGGGATGTTACATACACCTACTCTAATGGACTCAGTGTCCTCGATGAGTTTTGTTTCACTGCATGAGATTCGCCTAGACTTAACACTGAGGTTTGCCCCACCTAACTGGGATTTGCCTAAACTCGGTTGAATTCTGACCCACCATCGGCAAGGCTGACACAAAAGTGGCTATGATACCATCTATAACAGTCCAACCCGCTAGTGATATTGTCTGCTCTGTGCCTAGGCCCTCACGGGTTTAAAACATATCACTAGGGTTTAAGGCTTGTTAACTTATATACCTAGAATTCCTCTCGTGTTTTTACCGATATGGGACTTTGTCTAAAGTTTGAGGTGTTACATTAAACCAATTATATTAGCACATAATATTTTTTTGGACTAATATATTTAAAATGAAGTCCAAATTATTTTATTGAATTTAAATCCAACAAATTTTGCATGTTTACAACTATAACCAAATAAATTAAATTAAACACTATAGACAATTAATCAAACTCACCAATTGAAAAGTCAATGATAGGAAAATTAAAGGCGATTCATAAAATGTACTTATTGATCTTCCAAAAAATAGGAAGGAAAAAAAAAAGCAATTTTAATTTATTGAACAGTACACGGAACTTAATTTAGCGACCCATATGCTGACCCAAATATTGTCGTGATGGTTGATTGCTTTGTTCTTTAATAAAACGGGCTATAAGCTTGTAATCTTTTATCTTGTGCTATTTCGAAACATTAAGAGCCTCTTTTGGCCAAGCTTCTGGGAGGCCAAAAGTATTTTTTTCCCCAAAAAGGTACTTTTAAAAAAGTTTAAGCTGTTTGACCAAGATAAAAAAGTACTTTTAGCCAATAGCAGAAGTAATTTTTCTGCTTTTGAAAAGAAGCAAAAACAGAAAATTAATTTATTTAAGATAAAACTATCCTCACCTTAAAATTTATGCTTTTCAAATTATCTCTTACTAATTTAAGTTTTTTTTTTTCCATATTTGTTTCTGATTTTTATCATTCTCTTAAATTTAAAGATATGTTATACATGAATCATATTGTAACTTTCCAAATTCTTTATTGACTTTTCTTGTTTTTGATTTTTTGGGGTGTAATGTCTTGTAACTTTTCAAATTATCTTCTTCTTTCTTCACACTAAAGCAAATTATCTACATCCTTTTTTGGATTATCAATTCTCTTCCTACAAATATTTATTTATAATTTCTTCTGTTATAGACTATTAGTTCTCGAATCTTTAAAACAATTGTAAAATTTAATTTGTGAAAATTACCTACAAATAGGTAATAAATTTACAACTTCATCGCATATATATATTATTAAAAGATGAAGAAAAAACATCCACATTAAGCCAAGTGGCAGTTCACAATAGGCCGCCATGCAATTTACAACAAAGTTGGTTAGGTTATGTAATAATTACTTTCTGATTTAAATTTTAAAAAAATAAAATTATACATTATGTATTGCTAATAATTAGTTACTCTTCAAAATTATTTTTATTTTACGCTCAATGTCATATTATTTCAAGTTTGTCACTTAGAATCATCTAGTTATAACTACCATGACTATACATAATTTTATCCGACGATATTTTTCTACCGATAAGGAATTCAACTATTATGCTAATGAAGACATTACTACACAGACATAGGAAGGAGGTGGGTCTTCTGATATTTCTTTAGAAATGCAAGACAAGTCTACTACTATGGAGGCATTATGTGATAGAAGAAGAGATGAAATTGTTGAAAAATATTATCTTTACTTATTATTTCATGGTAGATTATAAATATATAATAATTTGTGGAATAGACTTCTAATTCATGCGAAATGATGTATTTTGATTATTCAAATCATTATGCAACAATAAGTAATTATATTAGATAATATTATGTATTTTGGTATAACTATATATGTAAAATTGAGTTAAATCTTTATTATGTTTGTTTACATTATATTTTATATTTTAATTAAATAAAATAAAAAATCTCTTACAATAAATATTTAAGTTTATTTTTCTCTTTAAAATAATAATAAGACCTTGGTACTATTCTTTTTGGTAATTTGACACTCAAAAGCACTTTTTAGGAAGATTGACAAACACAATTTGTTTACCAGACGTTGCAAAAAGTACTTCTTAAATGAATTGACCAAACATAAACTATTTTTAAAATAAGCAGAGTTTGACATTTTGGCCAAACGGGCTCTAAAATTAATCTTCCTCCATGACCGATCTTATTGTGAAGAAAAATTAAATGTCATTGTGAGGTTTAACAGAATCATTACATTTTGTGTAGTATAATTGCTGAATGATCGGGACATCTGAAGAGGCTACTCAAAAATTGAATTTAATGAAAACGTGTCAATACTACTTTGTCAATTGGGAAAAATTTTCAATAGTAAAACTTAATGAGCCACACTTATAGCAGATTTATATTGCGGACAGATTGCAATTATCTGAGACAGCACCAAAGTATCTAATGATGAAACTAAAGAATTCAATAATTAATATTTAATACTAATAAAATCATTTGAAAACCAATCACGTTCTAGCAAAACGCATAATTACCAAAATTAAGAAATCACTTGAGGGAAGATGATTAAGATAACAGATTGAGATAGAATAGTAATTAACAAATAAATAATGTTAGACTGAGCAACTCAATATTGTGACTAACACTAAAATGGCAACTGAATTTGAATGAGAAAACATAACTATCATCATTTGATAGCCACTGACAAATCTAACCATACCAATTAATTTTATCAAGACAATTTCAATTTAAAAATTAACATAACTTCCAATTTTGCTACAGATGCAGAACTGTAAAACATTACACCAAAAGTTCTTCTTTACATCACCAAACTCTAATTGAACTCATAAACGCAACAGAAACCAAAAGGAAAAAACAACAAAAACCTATCAACTTTCAAGAGCTGGTGAATTTGGTAACAGCCTTAGTACCCTCAGAAACAGCATGCTTCGCCAATTCACCAGGAAGTACAAGTCTCACAGCAGTCTGAATCTCCCGAGAAGTAATCGTAGGCTTCTTGTTGTAACGGGCCAATCTAGAAGATTCCTGAGCAAGTTTCTCGAAGATATCGTTGATGAAACTGTTCATGATACCCATAGCTTTGCTTGAAATTCCAATATCAGGGTGAACCTGTTTCAGCACCTTGAAAATGTAGATCTTGTAAGTCTCAATTGACTTCTTTGCCCTCTTCTTCTTCTTGTCTCCGGCAGCAGCGGCGCCGTCCTTCGGGAGCTTTTTGCCGGCCTTTGATGATTTCTCGGCGGTGGGGGCTTTTTCGGCAGCTGGTTTTTTCTCTGCGGGTTTTTTCTCAGCCTTTGGTGCCATTTCAACAAGATTTGAGGAATGTAAGAGGAGATTAGCAAAGTTTGTAGGAAATCGGAGGGATTTTGAGTTCGAATTGTGTGAAGGGAATGGTGTAAAGAGATTTATTATATAAGAAGCTGGGGCGACCTATTGATTGGTTAATTTGGGATGACGCGGATCGTGAGTTTCAGCCGTTTGATGTTCTAGTCAATCAACGGTGTAAAATGAAGGATGACTTGGATTAAATTATAATCTCCTCCTACTTTGGAGGGAAAGCAAGACTTCCCTTCCTTTTTTTTCATAGTAAAACAAGATTTCGTCCTACCTCCCCCCCCCCCCCCCCCCGCTTATACTGGTTAAACGAATATAAGGGTGTTGAAGAGAAACTAAAAACTAAATCAAGTCGGCTTTTGATATTGAACAAGCAAAAATATCGATCAAATCAACATAATGTATTTATTATTTATACATTCTAGCATGATCGCGATCCTTTCTTCATTTGTAATATTTCTTTTTGTCTGGTAAAACCATTTATATATTATTAATTCGATTAATCCGAATTCCGTCACATAAAGTCCACTAAAGGGGCATGCCCTCCTTAGTTCCTATCGGGAATTTCTCAATATTTGAGATGTAATATTTAATATGACTATCATAAAGGATACATTTTGTTGATATTAATCTTGATTCTAACAGTATCCTCACTTTCCTATCATATATTGGTTAATTTTTACAATCTTTGTTCTTTTTTCATCACAAGTCAACATTTAAAAAGCTCATATATTTTTATTCGATATTATTTTTTCAGGTTTTGTTGTCTTAGAGCCAAGGGTCTCCCGCAAACAAACTCTTTATCCCCTCTGGGATAGGGGTAAAGTCTGCGTACACTTTATCCTCCCCAGACCCATTGAGTGAAATTTTACTGGATTGTTGTTGTGTGTTATTTGTTAATGCGCTTTCCAATAACACGTAAACAAGTTATTTCTGGGCCTTTATAAGGAAAAGAAAAATAGATCATTTTATGGACATTTCTTAAAAGTAAATAAAATATATTGATGTTATAAATTTTATTTTGAGTTGCATTGATGAATTGAAGTTAAAAACAAGTCATTCGTCTATTCTTGGCATAATAGCCTACTAAACCCTTGTACTTGTTCCGATTTGATATTCTGGTCCTCCTACTTCACTTGTTTTTATCCAAACACTTTAACTTGATCAAAGTCTATATTTTAAACTCCTCTGACTGTTGACCAAGCACATGCGACAATAAAATAGTTGAATTGGACAAAGTGTGTGTAATTCACGGGGACAACGAGCGTGCATATAAAGATTTTGAAGACGAAATATAAAATAAGAAGAAAAAAAAATATTAAAATAAGAATAAAAAATAAAATTAAAAAAAAAAGATAAAATAAGTATTTAAAAAAAAAAAAGCAAAGTGATATTGTCTCTTTCTGCTGTACCTCGCACCCCACTCCCATTTAATTTATATTTTCTACTGGCTCCCCTACCCCCCACCCCCTCTCCCTTTTCGTTATTTCACCCTGTACGCTTCTTTTTCTTCCCCACTGCCCCCTCCCTTTTCATTTTTTCCCCTTCTTCTCCCCCCCCCCCCAATTTCTTCTTAAAAAAAAAAAGAAAACACAATCTCTGAAGATCCCTTAAAAGTGGCCATTTCTGCTATCAATACTTATTTTCTTTTGTTTACATTTAATTTTGACCTTTTTTGGTCGTGAAACCCCCAACCCAGCTTCTTCTTTCTCATCCCCCCTCCCCCAATATCTGACTCCGGCAATACCTTGGTAGCAGTTGCTAAGAACGACGCAGAATTGATCTACCTAATTAAAAATACCTAAATAACTATTCATCGACATAATGGTGAGACTGAGAAGGGATATGAGACGGACAAGGAAGAAGAAATATGTGCACTACTAAGCACAAGGCATCCCTAATTTGAGAGAAGCGAGATGAGATGGGGCATTAATTTTCTTAAAGAAAATAGTATATAATAAGTATTTTTAGTAGATACAATATAAAAACTGACATGGAATATGAAGTATCATCCACGTCAAGCAAGTGTAACAACTCGGCCGATCGTTTTGAGAATTTAAGTTCCGTTAAGCGGCATAAGATCTTGAGTAGCTTCGTAATATGTGTTATTACTTGCGTACATGATCGAGTTTAGTTACCGGAGGATTCAGAGTCAAATGGAAAAAGGATTATAGTTTTTGAAACTTATGAGGTTAGAGTTGACCGGTATTTAATTTTTGTGTAATCGACTCTAGAATGAGTTTTGGATGATTTCAACAGTTTCGTATGGTGATCTTGGACTTGGGCGCGCGTCCGAATTTGGATTTGGAGGTCTGTAGGTAAATCGAAGTATTTAGGCGAAAGTTGGAAGAGTTGAAGTTTGGAAGATGGAGAAGTTTGACCAATAGTTGACTTTGGTGATATCGGGGTCGGAATGCGATTCCGAAAGTTGGAACAACTCCGTTGTATCATTTAAGACTTGTCTGCAAAATTTGGCGTTATTTCAGATTGAATTGATAGGTTTTGGCGCGAGTTTTAGAAGTTGGAAGATTTGAAAGTTCATAAGTTCGATTCATAGTGCGATTCGTAGTTTCGACGTTGTTTGATTAGACTTGAAACCTCGAGCGAGTCCGTGTTAGGTTATGAAACTTGTTGGTGTATTTAGATGGGGTCTCGGGTGTGTTTCGAATAGGTTACAGCCATTTTCTTCTATTTTGGAACTGCTGAATCTATCATCTAGTTTTCTCCTTCGCATTCGCGTCTATTCCTCTATGTTCACGAAAAGTAATTTTGGAGGAAGGAATATTTGTTCTTTGTGTTCTGTAATGACCCGGCAGGTCGTCTCATGAGTTACCGCTCAGTTTCCCCTATTTCTCCTTCTTATTTCTTTGTTTATCGGTATTATGTGTTATCGGATTGGTTGGCTCGGGTTCGAAAAGGTTTTGGCGAAGTTTGAGACACTTAGTCTCTTTTGAGTGAGTTTAAGTTGAAAAAGTCAACAAGATGTTGACTTATGTGAAATAGGGCTCGGATGTGAATTTTTTGAGGGTTTGGATAGCTTCGGGAGATGATTTGGGACTTAGGAGCATGATCAGAACGGGTTTTGGAGGCCCAGAGTAGATTTAGGCTTGAATTGGCAAAGTTGGAATTTTGGCGTTTTCCGGTTGTCACACCTCCTTTTTCCGCACCCGAGGGGGCGCAGGAGAGTTTTTTCCAATTAAAGGACAATCGAAACGGGATTTGTTTATTTATTTCAGAGTCGCCACTTGGGAGATTTAGGGTGTCCCAAGTCGCCAATTTTAATCCCGAATCGAGGAAAGAAGAATGACTCCATATTACAGTCTGCGTACCAGAAATCCGGATAAGGAATTTTGTTAACCCGGGAGAAGGTGTTAGGCATTCCCGAGTTCCGTGGTTCTAGCACGGTCGCTCAACTGTTATATTCGGCTTATTTATCTGATTTTTTATACAATTATGAACCATGTGCAAATTTTATCTTTTACCGCTTTATTATCATTATTTTTTAGGAATGTGAACATCGCTTAAAACATATCTTTGGACTGTGTCACATGAAATGCACCCACAATCCGAAACATATTTTATTTGATGTTTTAGGATTTGGATTTGGGTCGCATGAAATGCGCACCCGAGTTTAAGAAAGTGATTTAATTAAATCGCGTCTAAAGAGGCTAACGCGTTATTATCTTTAGGGAAGACAGTGAACTTCACTAAACGGCTCATCCCAAATTCTAAGTATTTATTATGACTAATTATTGAGGGCCCCGCAATTTGCATTTTTACTTGGCGAGGCTCGTCTCATTCATTAAAAAAAATTTGCAACGTCATGGAAATGCATCTCATACCACGTCACAGTCAATGTACCCGTGATTAGAGACACATTTCGATTCCATTGAGATTTGGATTTGGGTCACATAAATGTGCACCCGAGTTTAGGGAGATACATTATTAAGACGCGCCTAAAGCAACCAACGCATTATTATTTTTGGGGAGGGCCGTGAAATTTGTTAAATGGCCCATCCCGGAATCTAAGTATTTAATACATATATTTTGTGAGGGCCCCGCAATTTGTCCCTTTTATTTGGCGAGGCTCGTCTCATTTTATTTTTTATTATTATTATTTATTATTTATATTTTTTTTTATATTTTTAAAGGGATGCCATTTTTACGCTTTTAACCATACTAAACCTTACAGCTTCTTTACAACTAAAATCTCATAACTTGTTAGAGGTTTAATAAAAAGAGTTTTAGCGAACGAGTATTTCGGGAGTAGTAATAACATGTACTAATAATAAAAAATTTTGAATGAGCTAAGCGAAGTAAAGGACGAACAAATTAACGTCAAACTTGTGTCATAGAACAACTAGTCAAACTTAATTACATGACATCAAATAAACAAGAATCACATAACGCAAAATGAGCAAAAATGCATACGATGAAACATGAGCAGAAAATTATCATATCAATTGATATATTGCAACTTCGAACATTGAACGTAAAATTTCTTTATCCAATACATCGAGGCTTACTAACCTGAATAAACAGAAACGCATAGAGCCATGGACCGAACCTCAATATCGACTTCAACGGACGGACTCGACGCGCCGGACCTCGACGAACAAAGACGACCTCAACGGACTGCACGACAACAGTGAAAGAACAACGATAACATCCGCTGAAGCAGTGGTGGTCGCGTTTGGACAGTATAGCTGAAGCAAAGGTGTTTGGACGGTGTTCAGTGGTCGTTTGATCCATTGCTGGGCGTGAGGAAACGACAGTGAAACGGGTTGTTGCTGTTGGTCGTGGCGCTGGGGAAGGTGACACAGCAGCAGCAGCAACAACTGCTGCTCGACGGGGTGATGGTTGTTTGATGATGGTTTAGGGTGGTCGGAGGTTTTGGTGGACTGGTTTTTTTGGTCGACTGCTCCTTGGGACGTGGGGTTTGGGTGTTTGTTGACGATGCAGGCGAGACGGAGAGGGTCAGCTGGCCGGGACGGAGTGGTCATTTGGTGATGGGTGGTTGCAGGTTGGCAGTGGGTCGACGGAGATGGTGCGTGGGGGTGCCGGAAGGTGGTGACTGGTTGGTCGCGATGGCGGAGCTCGCAACGACAACAATGGCGGATTCAAGGAGGAGGAAGGGGTTGCCGGTGGGCTTTCGACGCTGGGGGGGGGCAGTAGGGTTTTCTTCGTTTTTTCCAGGAGGAAGCCGGAGGAACAGTACTATTTTTCTTTTTTAAAAATTCCCAAAGTCCTCCTGTTCCTTTGTTTCATCCGTGTATTTAGCATGGGTTTGCCCAGAAAAATGAGCCCACGCGTGGTGGGGTTCAAGGCATATGTCCCCCACGCGTGGTGGGGTTCCCCACGTGTCCTGGACACGGTTTATTATGGGCTAGGTCCGAAAATTAGGCCTAAAACCGGGTAGTTTGAACCCGAATATTATTCTTTTGCCCGGACCCGAGAAATAGGAACACGTTGTTTAACTAGTCCTATGTAAGCAAAATAATTACCAAAAATAAGACTAGTATTTAAACAAAACTATATCTTCTTTTTTTTTAAATATTTTTCAAGATTTAAAATAGCTACAAAATATTAATGAAACTATTTTTTTGTAATTTTCATTTTAAATATTAAGATAAAATATGAGGTAATATTTTTGTATTTTTCAAAGTTAAAATGACTATAAAATATTAATAAAACTATTTTTTTGTAATTTTCGTTCTTTAATGAAGACAAAAATATGAAGTAATATTTTTTTGTATTTTTTCAAAATTATAATGACTGCAAACATTAATAGAACTATATTTTTTTTATAATTTTCGAATTTATATAAAGTACCAAAATAAAGTACAATTTTTGTATTTTTCAAGTTTATGAGAGATACATAAACTAAAATTTATATATATATTTTTTGAAATTTCTTTTTGCAACGAAATAAAGTAAAAATAGTTAAAATGGTTATACTAGTCCTAAATTAGATATTTAAGCTTAAGAACGTAAAAATTCCCGGGGAGGGTAAAAAATCACGTGCTTACAGCTGCCCCTCTTTGATTGGAAACACGAAGAGTTTTCCGACAAAGAATGACTAGACATGTTTTTGACCCGACCATTACTTGGACGGACTACACTTAAGGAAAGGGAGGGAATGTGACCGAGCCCTGGTATCTGAGCTACCTACATATCCTTGGTTATACAGGAATCAGGCCACGTGTAGTTCGGGAATGAGAGAGATAGTGAAGTGTACCGAGGTGAAGAGCCGATCGAGGTGCCGTTCCGTTGAGGTTCCGGTCCGCGGTCCTGTCATTACAACAAAAATGAAAACTGAAAAAGACTAACTAAGCCTATCAGCTACTAGTTACAAGGATTCCTATCTCTAAGTCTTCTGAAACTTGATCTTGAGTCTTGAATGGTGCTTCATACAGACTTTGGATTTGAACCTTGATACTTGCTAGTTGTAGGTGCTAGTTCTTGAGCAGACCACATTTGTTCTCCACTTCCGTAATTTGGGTTCTTTTTTTTTTTTCCTTTTTTTCTCTTTTTTTTTCTTCTTGTTTTTTTTTTGGTGACCAGCTTCTGTTGATCATCCCAGACTGTTGACTTGCATTCTTGGGGCGAGCTTCTTGTTGCTTCTATCTTGGATTGAGTGCTGGGGATTTTTGTTGTAACCTTCTGCTTTCCAGTGGGTCACTGCTTGATCTTGAAAAATGTTTCCCCGTTCTACAGGCGGACTCCTGACTTCTTCTATCTTCGACACGCAACAACTTCAGGTCTACAGGCGGGTCCCTGACAATCAAAACAAACAAAACAAACAAAATTTCCTAACCCAGTTTGTACTGGGAAGATTTGTGAGTCGTTAGCAAAATCGTAACTCACTTACACTACTGATGCAATGATGAGAGTAAACTAAAGACTAGGCTAGGATGTGCATCTCCTATGAGTAAAACCAAAACTCTTGCTAGCAAATGTGTCTGCTAAAATAAAAACCTCAATGACTCAAACTAGAAAGTGTGTCTTCTATGGTTGAATCGGAATGAGCTAAACTAGGAAGTGCATCTCCTAAGGGTGAAAACTTCAGTGACTAGAACTAGGAAGTGCGTCTCTTATGAACTTGAAAGACCTTGATTAGGAGGTGCGTCTCCTAACGAGTAAACTTCAAAAAACTGGACTAGGAATTGTCTCTCCTATGGTCGAACTTAAAATGAATCAAACTAGGAAGTGCATCTCCTAGGAGTGAAATCTCAATTCCGGAAGTGCGTCTCCTGAAATAAAATATAATCTAAAAAGCCAAACTCGGGAGTGCGTCCCCTAAAGTAAAAGTACAACCTGAGTGAACCAGACTAGGAAGTGTGTCTCCTAAAATAAAATAGTCTTAGGAAGTGCGTCTCCTATGGGTGAAACCTTAATGATTTTGAACTAGGAAGTGCGTCTCCTATGAATGAAATTTTTTTAGGAAGTGCGTCTCCTATGGGGTAAAAGTAAACTTAGGAAGTGTGTCTCCTATGGGCAAAACTAAACTTTGAGGAAGTGCGTCTCCTGTGGGTACAATAAACTTAGGAAGTGCGTCTCCTATGGGTACAATAAACTTAGGAAGTGCGTCTCCTATTGGGGATAACTGTTCTTAGGAAGTGCGTCTCCTACTGGGTGAAACTATTCTTAGGAAGTGCGTCTCCTATTGGTACAATGGATCTAGGAAGTGCGTCTCCTATTGGTAAAACTTAGCTTAGGAAGTGCGTCTCCTATTGGTGAAATCAACTTAGGAAGTGCGTCTCCTATTGGTGAACCTATTCTTAGGAAGTGCGTCTCCTAATGGTAAAACTGAACTTAGGAAGTGCGTCTCCTATTGGTAGAACTAAACTTAGGAAGTGCGTCTCCTATGGGTGAAATGAACTTAGGAAGTGCGTCTCCTATGGTGAAACTGAACTTTAGGAAGTGCGTCTCCTATGGTGAAACTGACTTAGGAAGTGCGTCTCCTATTGATGAAACTTGCTTAGGAAGTGCGTCTCCTATGGTGAAACTGAACTTTAGGAAGTGCGTCTCCTATGGTGAAACATATCTTAGGAAGTGCGTCTCCTATTGGTGAAACTGAAACTTAGGAAGTGCGTCTCCTGTGGGTACAATAAACTTAGGAAGTGCGTCTCCTATTGGTAGAACTGAACTTAGGAAGTGCGTCTCCTATTGGGATAACTGTTCTTAGGAAGTGCGTCTCCTACTGGGTGAAACTATTCTTAGGAAGTGCGTCTCCTATTGGTACAATGGATCTAGGAAGTGCGTCTCCTATTGGTAAAACTTAACTTAGGAAGTGCGTCTCCTATCGGTGAAACTTTTTAGGAAGTGCGTCTCCTATTTGTGAAACTTAGGTTAGGAAGTGCGTCTCCTATTGGTGAAATCAACTTAGGAAGTGCGTCTCCTACTGGTGAAACTTGTCTTAGGAAGTGCGTCTCCTACTGGTAAAACTTGCTTAGGAAGTGCGTCTCCTCAGGAAGTGCGTCTCCTGTGGGTACAGTAAACTTAGGAAGTGCGTCTCCTATTGGGAAAAACTGTCCTTAGGAAGTGCGTCTCCTATCGGTAAAACTTACTTAGGAAGTGCGTCTCCTATTGGTAAAAATAAACTTTAGGAGGAAATACATCTCCTATGGGTAAAAAACAAACTTAGGAGGAAATGCATCTCCTAAGGGTGAAACTAAAACAAACTTAGGAGGAAATGCATCTCCTATGGGTGGACCAAAACAAACTTAGGAGGAAATGCATCTCCTATGGGTGGAACTAAAACAAACTTAGGAGGAAATGCATCTCCTATGGGTGGACTAAAACAAACTTAGGAGGAAATGCATCTCCTATGGGTGAAACTAAAACAAACTTAGGAGGAAATGCATCTCCTATGGGTGGACTAAAACAAACTTAGGAGGAAATGCATCTCCTATGGGTAAAAAACAAACTTAGGAGGAAATGCATCTCCTAAGGGTGAAACTAAAACAAACTTAGGAGGAAATGCATCTCCTATGGGTGGACCAAAACAAACTTAGGAGGAAATGCATCTCCTATGGGTGGAACTAAAACAAACTTAGGAGGAAATGCATCTCCTATGGGTGGACTAAAACAAACTTAGGAGGAAATGCATCTCCTATGGGTGAAACTAAAACAAACTTAGGAGGAAATGCATCTCCTATGGGTGAAACTAAAACAAACTTAGGAGGAAATGTATCTCCTATGGGTAAAAACAAACTTAGGAGGAAATGCATCTCCTATGGGTGAAATAACTTAGGAAGTGCGTCTCCTATGGGTAAAGCTTAGGAAGTGCGTCTCCTATTGGTAAAGGCTAGGCTTAGGAAGTGCGTCTCCTATTGGTAAAGGCTAGGCTTAGGAAGTACGTCTCCTATTGGAACAGACGTGGAATGTATTCCCTTGTTATACAGGTGGGCGCCTAATGGTAAAGACATGAAATGTATTCCCTTGTTATACATGTGGGTGCCTGAAATATGAAATGCACAGTCAAAAAGTATTCCTCTCGTTATTCAGGTGGGCGCTTGTCTTCGAGAAAATTTTCACAATGAGAAAATTTTCTGCCCCGGTTTGATGATTTTCTTTATGGCCTGTCTTTCAGCCATCAATAACGTTCATTTTCCCTGTTTCTAAATCAAAGAAAAATTTGTTAGTTTAAAAACATGGTAAGCGGTCATGCCACTCTTGTTGGGGATGTTTTCCTCTTTCTCCTTTCCCAGCTTTGTGTTCCATTATGCTATCAAACTTGTTGGGATGACATTAATTGCTGACACTGGCCCATCCCTTTTATCACTCTCATCTTGATAGGGATACCCTTCTTGACACGGGTTTTGCGCATGTTCCTTGTACCACTTGGATGTACTAGTTGATGGCCTATTTTGAAGTCATTTCCCACTGGTTCCGACCAAACAGACTCTACTAGGGAATTTTCCTATGAAAGGAGAAAAATAAAAAGAAACAAAATAAAGACAAAGGAAAAGATGACTCTTTAACAAAAGAAACTATAAATAAAAATCTATCAAATGCAGATACCGACTTTAATGGCCATGACATGCGTATGTGGCCTATCCTTTACCGTCAATCATCTTTCAAGATCTTCAATTGGTGATTCCCCATCTGATTCTTGATCTTATTCGACTTGCAGTGCCCTAAGGGTTTTCACTATCAAGTCTCTCTCATTTTTGGCTTTTCTCTCAGCTTTCATCGCCTTATGGTGCCTCTGAAGGTTTTCATCGATAAGACTCTCTCATTTGTATCACTTTCCAGCTGGGGATTTGGAGTGTCGCCGGTATGACACTTTCTGCTGTGGAACAGAATGTTATGTTCGCCGGTAAGACTCTTCATTTGTCTGACTTGGAATCTTTTGAAGACTGATCGGAAGGTCTTTCTTTGGACCGTAATGTGGGTTTTGGATAGGGTTAGAAAGAAAGGGTATTAAAGGCTCAAAAATACATCGATTTTGGGTTATTAATTACAACCTTCGGAACTAGATTTATTTACAACAAACGCAACATCTGCCCCAGTTTCTTGCTTGGGGATATTTTAGTTGATTTTTTTTCATTTTTCAAAACTATGACCGAGCCGTGAAGCGCCTACGTATCCTCTTTGAGGAATCAGGTCAAACGTAGTTCCCAATTCCTTTTTTCCATTTGACTTTCTTCTTTTTTTTTGTTATCACTTTTCTTTTCTTTTCTCTTTTCCTTTCTCATTTCTCTTTTCTTTTTGTCGTTTTTTTTTCTCTTTTTCTTTTATTCTTCTTTTTCCATTTTGTTGTTTTCTTTTCTTTCTTTTCTCTTACCTGCCATGCTTGCGTATTTTATTCGTTGCTACTAATTCCGAACGAGGGGTATGAAAGAAAATAAATAAGGCTCAAAGGGCTAACGAAGGATAAAGTGTTTGGGTAGCAGAACAAAATGCCTTCGTCATTCCAGTCTTCAACACATGCCAAGTGCAAACAACACAATTAAACAATAGATTTATAGTCTCTTCCGATGGTGCCGGACTTGACAATTATATTCAACATCTGTTTGTCACTTCTAAAACACCGTTGGGCGACACTCTCATTCTCATTATTATGAACGACCCTCATGCCAATTTAGGCGAATCTTTCTTTAACGGTTTTCTTTGTGTTTAACTTGCCCCAGTTCCACATGACTCGGGCTCCAAATAATCTCAAACCGTCCTTATTTTCTTTAAATGGTTTGATCGCCTTTCTGGGGTTTTATGATTAACTTTAAAGACTAGGCCCAAACTGTGTGTGCATGTCATGTAACTAGAATCGGTGCTGAATAAAAATGACATAATGACTAAACAGAAAGATGACTGGGAATAATCAAAGACTGAATTTTTTGCATTTGACTGAACAAATGGTTTTAAAAACAAAGCAAACCGAAATAAAATCCTAAACAACTTGGACAAAACTTAAACAAACCGCTATGACAAAACGGAAAGATAAGCGGAAAGATATTGACACAAAACAAATCCGAATTACAATCCTAATAATCCGAACAACGGAAATGACAACAAAATAGACCATCAAATATCCTCTCCGGTTGACCCAAAATGGAGTGTCTTTCCAACTATCCAAGCACGGCATCTCCGGCTGACCCAAAATGGAGTATCTTCCAACTGCAAAGCATGACATTTTAGCCATTGAGCTCTATATCAACATTGCCAAGACCCTCCCCAACTTCAGTATTATCAACATCAATCAACAAGCTCTCAAGATGATTCGCCTGCTCCCTGTCACTGTCGTCGATCACAATTGCCCCTTCCTGAATCATTCTTTCGACTTCCTTTTTCAAAGAACGACAATCTTCAATGCTATGTCCTTGGACATTAGAGTGGTACATGCATCGTACAGCAGGATTGAACCCTTTTGCATATGGATCTGGAGTATAGCCAAGGAGCGGCTCAATCAGTCCTGAAAGCTTTAGCTTTTCAAACAAACTTGCGTAGGACTCCCCGATTGGCGTGAAATTGTTTTCTTGCCTTTGTTTTTCCCCATGCCCCTGTTTTCTAGGGTCGTTGGGTGCTTGGAAACAATGTGAAGGCAAGAATACATTACGTAGTGCTGGCTCTCGCCAGCGGGGGTGACCTGATGGTTGACCCTGCGACCGGACCTTGTTTGGAGGGTAATATTGAGGCGGATTATATGGAGCTCGGGGGCAGGCTTGGGCATGATAGGCTGAAAAGAGTGGCTCTGATGGTGGGTAGTAGGGTTGTGGAAGGTTGTATGGAGTGTGTGGATAATTTGTATGACTGGGCCTGGGCTGGTAGTGAGGGGAAGGACCTCTGAATTTGGACCTGGTACCTGCTTCGACTGATGCGACCTCGAGCACACCTTCCGCGCCGCTCTGAATAGCTTGGGTCGTTGCCTTGAGCGCTGAGTAATTTAGGATTTTGTCAGACCTTAGGCCCTCCTCTATCATGACCCCTATCTTTACCACTTCATTGAAGGATTTCCCAACCGTTGTCACCAAGTGACCAAAGTAAGTTGGATCAAGTGTTTGCAAGAAGTAGTCCACCATTTCTCCCTCTTTCATGGGAGGATCAACTCTGGCCGCTTGTTCTCTCCAGCGGAAACCAAACTCACGAAAACTTTCCCCAGGCTTCTTTCCAGTCCTCAGCAATGTGAGACGGTCAGGGACTATCTCGAGATTGTATTGGAAATGACCTGCGAAAGCCTGCGCCAGATCATCCCAAGTATACCATATGCTGGAATCCTGCCTGGTATACCATTCTAGTGCCGATCCACTCAGACTTTGGCCGAAATAAGCTATCAGCAGCTCATCTTTGCCACCTGCCCCTCTCATTTTGCTACAGAATCCCCGCAAATGCGCCATGGGATCACCGTGCCCTTCATATAAATCAAATTTAGGCATCTTGAACCCGGCCGGGAGTTGGACGTCTGGGAAAGGGCATAGATCCTTGTAGGCCACGCTGACCTGGTTGCCCAAACCGTGCAGGTTCCTGAAGGACTGCTCCAGGCTTTTGAACTTTCTCAACACCTCATCCTGTTCAGGGGCTTTAACCGGTTTTTCGATCTCTGCCGGTACCTCCAAGTGTGGATTGTAAGCATGTGGTTCGGGGGCATGGAATGTAGGCTCAGGGGGATAGTATTGCGTATCGTGAGCCTGAAACAATGGCTCACTGGTCGTTCTGTGCAAGGGGCTGATGTGGGTCCCACAAAAGTGGGAATATCGGGTGTGGGGAGAGGTTGATGGGGTGGTGGAGCCTGGGAATCATGAGGGCTTCTTTCTTGATGGTAGCGGGGATTTGGGAGGCTTGTTGAAGGGCCAGAGTGAGGGTATTCCGGCATGTGCCCCAATGGCTCAGGGCTCTTTTGTGCTTTGGCTAGAGCTAGCTGCATTGCATTCATATCTAGTCCCATCCTTTCTATCTTTCCCATCGCTTCCTTTAACAACTGGCTCATCGGCCTTTCTTCCTCGGTACTATTCTCTGAAGTAGTCATGCTTATTGTTATCAGTCCTTTGGATCTAGTTTGGTAAGGGTGTGTTGCCAGAATTCTTTAACAACTAACTGTTTGAGATTCGGAAAACAACAAACTTGTTAGCGTTTAGAGTGTAACAGATTTAATAACAATACATTGAGGATGCAATGCCCCTAGGCAGTTAACCGTTTCTAACATGCTTTGCTTCAAACAACATGCGTCATCCCGGCTTGCTTATTTGCCCCTTTGAAGTACTTTGGGAACCCCTGTATTTTATTCTATTTGTATTTTCTTTTTCTTTATTACTGGCGGTCGAATCTTATGTGGATTGCCTACGTATCACGTCCCCGCGTGAATCAGACCTTGCGTAGTTCGGACCAATAAAAGATAAACAATACTAAACACATTTTTTTTAAATTTAAAACAAACTGGGTTTCAAGGATTTAAAGATTACCCACAAACTTGAAAATTAAACAACCCGCATGTTCTAATCAAAAGATTGGTAGACTCAAAAACAAAATTTCAGCTCTCTTTCTCTGTTCGACAAATGCAACCAAATGGTTATTTTTTGCAAATGTGGCCCCTTCCAAATTTCATATAAATTTTGAGGCCGGGGAGGATTATTTTATGACACTTTACAAATTTGTCCATTCTTTTACGAAAATAACCTTTCGACAACTGAAGATACTCTAAGGCTATTTCGGCAAGAACGGTTTAAGACGCGGCCGAAGCTGGCTCGGCTTATTACGACAAAATTTGAACGGTATTCACCTGACCGTTGACTAGTTGTTTTTTTTCTTTTTTGTTTTTCTTTTCAAATTATAATAAAACCCTGGTATTGCAAACACGGCCTTTCAGCGGCTCGGGGACGAAGATTTATAAGGCTGTGTGGGTCAACTAGACCAAAAATCTTAAACATGACCCGAAGGTGGCTATTTATGCAAAGTCAGCCTTCCGGCGTCCCTTTCGGGAACATTCGGCTATTTATGGCAAAACAACATCACCTGACTTATTTACGACTCTTTTTATCATTTTTTCAAATTAGAAAACTCAATATTGCAAGCACGGCCTTTCAATGTCTCGGGGACGAAGATTTTTAAGGCTGTGTGGGCCAATTGGACCAAATCCAAAACATGACCCAAAGGTGGCTGTTTATGCAAAGTCAGCCTTCCGGCGTCCCTTTCGGGAACATTCGGCTATGTCTTGATAAAACAGCGTCACCCGACTTCTTTATGACAAAATTAAAATTTGACATATATATATTTTTATTTTATTATTATTCTTTTTTTTGGCTTTTTAGCAATAGGTGGGGTTGGACCCGATGAGGGTTGCCTACGTATCTCACATCCGGTGAGAGTCAAACCCGCGTAGTTCGGGCAAATAAACTGTTTTTGAGAGGACCCTTTTCCATTTTCTATTCTTTTTATATATATATATATATATATAACAAACAAACAAACTATTATTTTTCATTCATAACGAACAAACTAACTAACGTAAAACCTAAAACATTCCTTCTTCTTTTTTTGAGAAGGTGGGGTTGGACCCGATGAGGGTTGCCTACGTATCTCATATCCGGTGAGAATCAAACCCGCGTAGTTCGGGCAGTCAAGAATAAGTAGATGAACTAATTTTTTTCTGAATTCGTGAAAGAACTACTTTAAAAGAAGAAAGGAAGTATATTTTTGATTTTTGATTGATTTTAAAAGGAAACACTTCTAAGATATATTTTTGAATTTTCATTTGCTCTTTTTTTTTCTTTATTCTAAAGAAGAAGAAGAAAATATTTTTCGGAATTTTGCTTTTAATAAAAGGAATGCTTCTCAAAATGTTTTTTTTTTGGATTTTGAATTTTCTTTTCAATTTTGAAAAAGAATCAAAATATTTTCGGATTTTTTTTTATTATATATACATGTTTTTTTTTAAAGAAATCAATAATGGAAAGTATTTTTGGATTATTATAATTTCAGCATTTCATAAACAAATAAATAAACATATTTTAAAAAACAAGACCCTTTTTTACTTTTATTTTTTTTTATGGCAAGACAAACTATTTTTTGAAAAACAAAACAAAACAATGATGATTTTTTCTACTTTTCCTTTGTTGTTAATAAAACTAACTAATAAGACATATATTTTTCTTATTTTCTCAAAAATTCGGCAGAGTTCCGACACTACTTGGACATTTGTTTTTTTCACATTTATAAACTGTTATTTTTTCCTCTTTTCCACTATTTCTAACTTGTGGATGATGATGAAAACATACAAAATCTTTTTTTTTTTGAATTTTTCAACGTTTTTTTTATATATACATATATACATATATATATATATATACATATATATTTTATTTTTTATATTTATTATATTTTCAAAAATGTGGCATGGGGGACATAGGGAATTTCAAGATTTCTTGGGTTCCGCAAATGTTCCCCATGTGCTTTTCCCAAAAACGAAGCGTGGGAGACATAGTAGATTTCCAAGGATTCTTGGATTCCACAAATGTTCCCCACGTGCTTTCCCAAAAAGCAAGCATGGGGGACATAGGGAATTCCAAGAATTCTTGGATTCCACAAATGTTTCTCATGCTTTGATTAAAATAACATCATGCTGGAAAAACGTGCGGCCTTCTTATTTAAATGTGATCAACCTAACAAGGTGTGTTATTTGTCCGCAACTATTATTGGTCCGCCAAACGACCCATTCACCCTTGAATAAGTACAACATGTAGCACATAGGATGCCAAAAGATGGTCTATTATTTTCAGGTTGCTTGTCCTAGACGGACCCAACCCCTGTGTTGAGTCCCCTAAGTCAAATGCACATGATGCAAATAAACGCTTCTACTAGGGATCCGGTATGTGGCTTTGTTATACTAAGTTCATAACCTGGGTTGATTGTTCTAAACCTGGCTTACCCAAACGGACAGTTTGAGCCGAAGCGGGGGCAACGTACCGGGAGCACGAAAGTCTGCCCGGCCTAGTTGCTTGTCCCAACTCCGTCTTATTTGGTATGACTTTAACAGAAAGGTGGGTCACGCGCACGTGTACACCATAAATTCAGAAGACTCAGAAGGAAGGGGGTTTCGTAACAGTTGTATATATTCACAATTCAAATAATATTAAAGCGGTAAAAACATCATTTAGCACATTAGGCTCAAAACATGCGATAATCAGATAATAAATAAAGCCAAATAATAACAATTATTCTAAGCTCGAATTCTTAACCCTGAACCAGTGGTTCTGGGTCTAATCCCCAGCAGAGTCGCCAGAGCTGTCACACCTCCTTTTTCCGCACCCGAGGGGGCGCAGGAGAGTTTTTTCCAATTAAAGGACAATCGAAACGGGATTTGTTTATTTATTTCAGAGTCGCCACTTGGGAGATTTAGGGTGTCCCAAGTCACCAATTTTAATCCCGAATCGAGGAAAGAAGAATGACTCCATATTACAGTTTGCGTACCAGAAATCCGGATAAGGAATTCTGTTAACCCGGGAGAAGGTGTTAGGCATTCCCGGGTTCCGTGGTTCTAGCACGGTCGCTCAACTGTTATATTCGGCTTATTTATCTGATTTTTTATACAATTATGAACCATGTGCAAATTTTATCTTTTACCGCTTTATTATCATTATTTTTTAGGAATGTGAACATCGCTTAAAACATATCTTTGGACTGTGTCACATGAAATGCACCCACAATCCGAAACATATTTTATTTGATGTTTTAGGATTTGGATTTGGGTCGCATGAAATGCGCACCCGAGTTTAAGAAAGTGATTTAATTAAATCGCGTCTAAAGAGGCTAACGCGTTATTATCTTTAGGGAAGACAGTGAACTTCACTAAACGGCTCATCCCAAATTCTAAGTATTTATTATGACTAATTATTGAGGGCCCCGCAATTTGCATTTTTACTTGGCGAGGCTCGTCTCATTCATTAAAAAAAATTTGCAACGTCATGGAAATGCATCTCATACCACGTCACAGTCAATGTACCCGTGATTAGAGACACATTTCGATTCCATTGAGATTTGGATTTGGGTCACATAAATGTGCACCCGAGTTTAGGGAGATACATTATTAAGACGCGCCTAAAGCAACCAACGCATTATTATTTTTGGGGAGGGCCGTGAAATTTGTTAAATGGCCCATCCCGGAATCTAAGTATTTAATACATATATTTTGTGAGGGCCCCGCAATTTGTCCCTTTTATTTGGCGAGGCTCGTCTCATTTTATTTTTTATTATTATTATTTATTATTTATATTTTTTTTATATTTTTAAAGGGATGCCATTTTTACGCTTTTAACCATACTAAACCTTACAGCTTCTTTACAACTAAAATCTCATAACTTGTTAGAGGTTTAATAAAAAGAGTTTTAGCGAACGAGTATTTCGGGAGTAGTAATAACATGTACTAATAATAAAAAATTTTGAATGAGCTAAGCGAAGTAAAGGACGAACAAATTAACGTCAAACTTGTGTCATAGAACAACTAGTCAAACTTAATTACATGACATCAAATAAACAAGAATCACATAACGCAAAATGAGCAAAAATGCATACGATGAAACATGAGCAGAAAATTATCATATCAATTGATATATTGCAACTTCGAACATTGAACGTAAAATTTCTTTATCCAATACATCGAGGCTTACTAACCTGAATAAACAGAAACGCATAGAGCCATGGACCGAACCTCAATATCGACTTCAACGGACGGACTCGACGCGCCGGACCTCGACGAACAAAGACGACCTCAACGGACTGCACGACAACAGTGAAAGAACAACGATAACATCCGCTGAAGCAGTGGTGGTCGCGTTTGGACAGTATAGCTGAAGCAAAGGTGTTTGGACGGTGTTCAGTGGTCGTTTGATCCATTGCTGGGCGTGAGGAAACGACAGGGAAACGGGTTGTTGCTGTTGGTCATGGCGCTGGGGAAGGTGACACAGCAGCAGCAGCAACAGCTGCTGCTCGACGGGGTGATGGTTGTTTGACGATGGTTTAGGGTGGTCGGAGGTTTTGGTGGACTGGTTTTTTTGGTCGACTGCTCCTTGGGACGTGGGGTTTGGGTGTTTGTTGACGATGCAGGCGAGACGGAGAGGGTCAGCTGGCTGGGACGGAGTGGTCGTTTGGTGATGGGTGGTTGCAGGTTGGCAGTGGGTCGACGGAGATGGTGCGTGGGGGTGCCGGAAGGTGGTGACTGGTTGGTCGCGATGGCGGAGCTCGCAACGGCAACAATGGCGGATTCAAGGAGGAGGAAGGGGTTGCCGGTGGGCTTTCGACACTGGGGGGGGGGGGCAGTAGGGTTTTCTTCGTTTTTTCCAGGAGGAAGCCGGAGGAACAGTACTATTTTTCTTTTTTAAAAATTCCCAAAGTCCTCCTGTTCCTTTGTTTCATCCGTGTATTTAGCATGGGTTTGCCCAGAAAAATGAGCCCACGCGTGGTGGGGTTCAAGGCATATGTCCCCCACGCGTGGTGGGGTTCCCCACGTGTCCTGGACACGGTTTATTATGGGCTAGGTCCGAAAATTAGGCCTAAAACCGGGTAGTTTGAACCCGAATATTATTCTTTTGCCCGGACCCGAGAAATAGGAACACGTTGTTTAACTAGTCCTATGTAAGCAAAATAATTACCAAAAATAAGACTAGTATTTAAACAAAACTATATCTTTTTTTTTTTAAATATTTTTCAAGATTTAAAATAGCTACAAAATATTAATGAAACTATTTTTTTGTAATTTTTGTTTTAAATATTAAGATAAAATATGAGGTAATATTTTTGTATTTTTCAAAGTTAAAATGACTATAAAATATTAATAAAACTATTTTTTTTGTAATTTTCGTTCTTTAATGAAGACAAAAATATGAAGTAATATTTTTTTTGTATTTTTTCAAAATTATAATGACTGCAAACATTAATAGAACTATATTTTTTTTGTAATTTTCGAATTTATATAAAGTACCAAAATAAAGTACAATTTTTGTATTTTTCAAGTTTATGAGAGATACATAAACTAAAATTTATATATATATTTTTTGAAATTTCTTTTTGCAACGAAATAAAGTAAAAATAGTTAAAATGGTTATACTAGTCCTAAATTAGATATTTAAGCTTAAGAACGTAAAAATTCCCGGGGAGGGTCAAAAATCATGTGCTTACACCGGTTGATAGGTGAAATTTTGATATAAAGGTCGGAATGGAATTCTGAGAGTTGCAGTAGGTTTGTGTGTCATTTGGGATGTGTGTGCAAAATTTCAGATAATTCGAACATGGTTTGATAGACTTTTTGATCAAAAGCGGAATTCGGAAGAATTTAGAACTTTAGGCTTGAATCTGACGTGTTTTGGTTGATTCGATGTTGTTTGAGGTGTTTTGAAGATTTGTATAAGTTTGGATATTAGTATGTGACTTGTTTGTGCTTTTGGTTGAGGTCTCGGGGGCCTCGGGGTGATTTCGGATGGTTGGCGGAAGATTGGAGTTGGGTTTTTACAACTGAAGTTTTAGGACTGCTGTCATAACCGCATCTGCGGTTGGGAGGCCGCAGGTGCGACCCCCGCAGATACAGAATGGGCTATGGAGAGTTGGAATCGCAGAAGCGGCTAGGTGAGCAGTGCGCTATCATAGGTGCGGATATCTTATCACAGATGCGATTTTGGGCCTTTAAGTGAAAATCGCAGATGCGGTGGCTTGGACCACATAAGCGGTACCGCAGGAGTGAAAATAGGACCGCAAGTGCGAAAAGCCGGGGTCAGAAAGTATAAAAACTTGCCTTCGCGAATTTCAGCCATGTTCCACCATTTTTAAGTCAGATTGAGAGCTTTTTGGGAGGTTTTGAAGAGGAATTTAAGGTATAATGTTTGGAGGCAAGATTTTTGAACCTAATAATCGATCCTATGGCGTTATTTCACTAGTTTAGCTTGAAATTAATGGAAATTAAGGGTTAAAAATTGGGAATTAGGGCTTGAGATTGGAGACCTTTGAGTAAGGGTTTGAGGGGTCATTTGTGGTCGAATTTTGGTACTTTTGATATGAATAAACTCGTGGAGTGATAAGGATTCCATTGATGTAAATTTTATCGGATTCCGAGATGAGGGCATGGGTGTCGGATTTGATCAATTTCGGGAATTGTGTTTTAATTTAATTATTTTTGTGTTGGCTTCATTCCCTTAGCGTAGTTTGACGTTATGATTCTGATTTTGAATAGATTCAACGGGAGTAGAGGCCGAGTCGAGAGGCAAAGGCGTCGCGGAGTAGTATTTTCATCCGGTTTGAGGTAAGTCACCATTGTAAATCTGGAACTAAGGGTACAAACCTCGGTATTTCGTATTGTTTTGATAAATGAGGTGACACACATGCTAGGTGACGGACGTGTGGGCGTGCACCGGTAGGGATTGTGACTTGGTCCGCCCCATAGCGTCTATTAAGTCGCGTATTTGATTTGAAATCTTATAATATTATGTATTTAGAGATTAATACTATATTATGGGGTGTATGCCATGCTTGGGGCCTTGTGCCAACCTGTTGAGACCCTTAGGGGCATTTTTACTATTTTTCTTGCTCTATTTGTTTGAAAGCATATCCTCAGTCATGTTTTTCATGTTTATTGTTTAAAACTTATTTTTTATCACTCTATTTCTAAAAAATATGAAAATTGTTTGGGCTGAGTTTCCCTGATTTCCACTGTTATGCCTGAGTGGCGGTGAGGTTAATGACTGAGAGAGGTTGAGGACCTAATGGTGAAGATTATATATAAATTATGGATCAGGTTGCATGTTGCAATAATATTTTATGTATATATTATGGATCGGGCTGCACGCCGCAACGATACTTATATGGATCGGGTTGCACGCCGCAACGATATATATATTGGATCGGGCTGCCCGCCGCATCGATATGACGCTTGGGCTGTAGGATCCCCTCCGGAGTCTGTACACCCCCAGTGAGCGTAGTCGACTATAACTATGGATCAAGCTGCACGCCGCAACGGCTATTGTGATTATTACTTTTATGAGATATTATTGAGCTTGAGTTTTGAGTGACGATAGTTGAGTCACAAGTGACTGAGAAGCTTGCCCGATAGGCTATATTTATGAGTGATACCTTGCTTGAGGGGCCCATTTATGATATCTTTGCTAATCTCACTCTTCTTTTAATATGAGCCTCTGTTGAAAACTGCTAAGTAAATGATTCCAAGTATTTCGATTGAAAAATGAAGTTTTTATGAAGTACTTGGCTTTTAAACTGTTGAGTTTGATTTGATACTCTGTTGTATACTCTTATCTCGAGCAGTTGCATCTGGATAATATGACTGTGACATAGTATGAGATGCGGTTTTCTGAGTTAGCTTGTCATGCGGTATGGTTGGTTCCCACAGATCGAGAGAGGATTAGAAGGTTCATTGATGGCCTCACATATCAGATTCGGATTCCCATTACTAGGGACAGGGTGTCAGGTGCTACTTTTGAGAAGGTTGTTGACATCGTCTGTGAGATTGAGTCAGTTCGTCGCCAGGAGCGAAAGGAGAGGGAGGCCAAAAGGCCTCGAGATCTGGTAGCTTTGGTAGTGCTCATTCGAGGGGTCAGTTTCAGCACGACAGAGGCTGTCCATTCAGGAAGGCTCAGTCAGCTCGCCCAGGTTATCGTGGGGCATCACCGGGTCATGGTTCTTACAGTTCTCGTCAGGGCCATTCATCACTCAGTGCCCTTCCAGCCCAGAGTCCGTCCCGTGCTCCATCAGTTCAGGGTTCTTCCATGCCAGGTCTTTCTACTGGTCATTCTGGTGCTAGAGGTTCCCTTCAGTCCCCATCTCCAGCGCCGGAGAGTTGTTATGAGTGTGGAGAGTTTGGGAATACGAGGAGGCAGTGTCCTCGTCTTCTTAAGGGTCCGTCTCAACAGAGAGGTCAGTACTCAACTTCAGCTCTAGTTACTTCACCACCTGCTCAGGCAGTTAGGGGTGTGGGTCAGTCAGATAGGGGTCGCCCTAGAGGGGGAGGTCGATTAGGTGGTGGTTAGGCTCGTTTCTATGCACTCCCAGGTAGACCAGATGTTGTTACTTCAGATGCTATGATTACAAGTATTGTCTCAGTTTGCCGCAAGGATGCCTGTAAGCACGTGATTTTTGCCCTATATGAGAATTACTCCCAAAAAATTCAAAATAAAATGATTTTCCTTGGTGTGCAATTTTGAGTATTTTTGTGACATTTTTGGATAATTATTTGTATTTGTCTGTGCATGTTTATTTGTTAAATTAATAAAAAATATAAAAATATGTCACATTTTGCATGTAGGATTTAATTTTACAATTTGTTAGTAATTAAGTTTGTTTACAAAAAATGAAAATTACAAAAATAGGCATCTTTTGCATTTTTAGCATTTAATGTCCAAATATACAATTTTACGCTTAATTAGTACTTAATTGTGCGTTAATTGTTATTGGGAGTTAATTTATGCTTTTATAACTTGATTTAGTTCTTAATAATAATTTAAGTATTTTTATAATTTAGTTTTAGAAAAATAAAAGAAGAAAAGAGAACAAAAATACAAAGAAAATCGGATTGGGCCACTTCTTCAATTTTCAAACCACAAGCCCAAATAATTGCCCAACCTTCCCCATGACCCGGTCCATCTTCACACGGGTTGACCCAGTCCGCCCCATTAACCCCAAAATGACCTAACCCCTCATAATCTTCATTTTTCATTTTTTCACAAAAACCCTAAAACTAAGAAAGAGATCCCCCCCCCAACTCTTGCTTCTTCTTCTCCATCTCCAAAGTAATGACCTCCCATGGCTGCTGCATCTTCACCATGGACGACCCAGCTACGTCTTCAGCTTCACCAACGTTCATGGCTACTCCTCCTCCTTCTTTCTTCGTCAAGCTCGAGCTTGAGCTCGACGTCCATGGCTGCCCTCCTCCACCTCGTTTCTTCTATTTCTGCTACGACCCAAACTACCCTTCTACTTCTTGTTGCTTCTGTTACGGCCCAAGGAACCAGTAATGGCTGCTTCGTCTTCTTCGTTCTTCATCGAGGCTTATCGCCATGGCTGCCTTCCTCCGAGCTACTGCTGCCGCGCTGCTGCTTCACTTCATCTCCTTCGGCCTCGCCAACGACCAGTTGTTTCTTGTTGCTTTTGTTGTGTCCAAACAGACCCATCATGTTATGTTTCTGCTTCATCTTCTTCGTCCAATGAACAACAGTCCGACCACTGCTTTCTTCTTCATGTTTCGTCGACACAGCAGCCCGTCGCTGCTGACTCTATGGCTGACCCTTCCTCGTCGTCGTCCATGGATGTTGTTGCTGCTCGAGTATCGCTTCTGCCGCGTCGACTGTTGCTGTTGCTTCAGTTGCTTCGTAGGTTCATGTTCGTCGTCGTTTGTTCGAGTTTGGTCGAGGGTCGTCAAAACAGTCCGTACATATTTCGTTTCGATCCGGTTAGTAGATTTTGAGTTTTATTTTGTCCGTATTTCGTTTTGATATTCTCGAATCTAAAATCGGCAATGTTGTTTTGTTCATTATTTGGTGAATTTTTCAGTTTGTTTCATGTTTTGTTTTATCGTTCTTGTTTATTGTTTAGGTAAAAATTTGTTAGTTTGTTTGATTCAAATTGAAATTTAATTAATTATTTCTTCAATTTGTTTCATGTGTTGTTATGTATTTTCCAGAAATTGGTAATGTTGTTTGAATCATTTAATCCGTCATGTTTGTTGTTTAAAAATGGATTTAATGCATTCTTTGTTTGAAAGTTCATTTTTAATCCAGTAATTTAATGTGAGTTTATGTTTTTGATTTGTTGATTTAGTTTGAATCATGTATGTTGTTATTTGTATTGTTGTCTCTTTGTTCATTCATTTTTTGGTCTAAGTTAACCAGGATTGGTTCCCGATATGGTTAATTTACTTCCATTAATTTTGAGTTGTGTTGTTCATCGTGTTCATGTGATTTGTTGTTGAAGATTATTGAGAAATTGGTCATCTTGGCTATATTTTGGTTAAGTTATGATTAATTGATTGTTTAGAGCTGATGGGGGTAGTTTGGTAAATTGCAGTATCGTTCAGGGGTAAAATGGTAATTGCAATAAGGTCAGAGGGGTAGTTTGGTAATTAAACATTATTGCATTTGTTTATGTTAAGCATGGGGGACAAAATATATGGGGTGGTGTTTGATATAATTGTTTAATATAATGGGGGACAAAACATAATATAGTGGAGGGGAATATTGCATTTGTTTATGTTAAGCATGGGGGACAAATTGTAATGGGTTGGGGTTGATGTATTTATTTAATGTAGGCATGGGGGACTAAGATTTGGAGATAGAGAGTTAGAAGAGAGGAGTAGAACAAGACTTAGGACTTGAACATTTAAACAGATTTTTACACTTGAGAGCGGACAGACTTGAAACATTTTGAGAGTAAAAGAGAAATGCAATTTGAACTTTAACTCGAATAATTTCCGTTTGCTTTTCTCGAGTGTTATTCAAAATCAGTAAACTACTGCATCTTGTATCTGTCTCTCTTCTGCTTTGACTGCGATTGCACTTTGGTCTTGCTGATTTTTCAATCCGTTACTGGGTTATTCTAGTGGTTGTTACTGGTTTGCGGGGTTGCTGAACCTACCGTTGCTGTGTTATTATTGCTGCTGACTTCTCCTTCTTTTGTTCTTGTACTGCCATTTCCAAGTACACATTTGTACACTCTCGGCTTGAAGCGAAAATGAAATATTAATCAGGCTTTGTTCCTGTTGAATTCCTCCTGTTTAGATTTGTGTTTGAATATTAATTTTCCTTTCTTTGTATAAAAATGTAGTTGATTGATTAATGAGTAATGAGGTTGCATATGTATAACTTCTTCATCTAATAATGTTAGTTTAAATTAATCAAAGAATAGTTAACCGGTTTTGATATTATGGTATGTCAATCTCATGTTCTCGTATTATTGAATAATAGAATATAGAATGAAAGCAGTTTTTCTTTGTACAAACTCAATCGCAATTTTCCATTCGCATTAGCCGTAAACTAATAACTAATAAGCTACGTTTTTCAGCATGTAATTATTAAGAGTTTTTCTTTTATTTTAGAGACGAACTTAATAGAAAAATATAGTCACTGTAGGTTTATCCTTTTAAATAAAAATGAGACGAGCCTCGCCAAATAAAACGCACAAATTGCGGGGCCCTCACAAAATGTACGTGTTAATTACTTAGATCTCGGGATAGGCCGCTTAGCGAACTCCACGGCCTTACCCAAAATAATAATACGCTAATCGCTTTAGACGCGCCTTTTAATAAATCTTACCTTCCTAAACTCGGGTGCACATTTATGTGACCCAAATCCAAATCTCAACGGAGTCGAAATGTGGCTCTAATCACGGGTACATTGATTGTGACGTGGTTCGAGATGCATGTCCATGACGTTGCAAATTCCTTTAAAAAATAAGAATGAGATGAGCCTCGCCAAATAAAAATACAAAATTGCGGGGCCCTCAATAAATACTTGCTTTAAAATTGCTTAGACTTCGGGATGGACTGTTTAGTAAAATTCCACGGCCCCACCCAAAGTAGATGATACGCTAGTCGCTTTAGGCGCGCCTTTAATAATTTAATTTTCTTAAACTCGGGTGCACATTGATGTGGCCCAAATCCAAATCTCAACGGAGTCAAAGTGTGTCGACGATCACGGGTACATTGATTGTAACGCGGTTCGAGATATATTTTCACAACGTTGCAATTCCTTGTAAAAAATAATAATAATAATAATAATTATGAAAGCGGTAAAAAGCTAAAATTTGCAGATAAGTTCATATTTGTATAAAATCAGATAATCAAGCCGAATATAATAGTTGAGCGATCGTGCTAGAACCACAAAACTCGAGAATGCCTAACACCTTCTCCCGGGTTAACAGAATTCCTTATCCGAATTTTTGGTACGCAGACTGTAATATGGAGTCATTCTTTTCCTCGATTCGGGATTAAAATTGGTGACTTGGGACACCCTAAATCTCCCAAGTGGCGACTCTGAAATAAATAAATAAATCCCGTTTCGATTGTCCTTTAATTGGAAAAAACTCCTTGTACCCCCTCGGGTATGTAAAAAGGAGGTGTGACAATGCCTCTATATTATTTGTTCTCGGTTCCACCTTTTCTTATGTGTCATCATACTTTGCTCGTTATTTCGATACGCCCTGTGAGTCTCTTGTTTCATCTGTTTGTGTATCTACTCCAGTGGGCAATACTATTATTGTGGACCATGTGTACTGGTCGTGTGTAGTGACTATTGGGGGTCTGGAGACCCGAGTGGATCTGTTATTACTTTGTATGGTGGACTTTGATGTGATATTGGGCATGGATTGGTTATCTCCTTATCGTGCTATTTTGGAATGTCATGCTAAGATAGTGACATTGGCTATGCCGGGTGTGCCACAGATTGAGTGACGAGGTTCAACTGATTTTGTCCCCAGTAGGGTGATTTCGTTCTTGAAGGCCCAGCGTATGGTTGGGAAGAGTTGTCTTTCATGATTAGCCTTTGTGAGGTATGTCAATGCATAGACTCCCAGTATTGATTATGTTCCTATTGTGAGGGATTTTCCTAATGTGTTTCTTGCAGACCTGTCGGGCATGCCACCGGAGAGGGATATTAATTTTGGTATTGATCTGGTGCCAGGCACTCAACCCATTTCTATTCCACCGTATCGTATGGCACCAACGAAGTTGAAGGATTTGAAGAAGCGACTTTAGGAACTCCTTGATAAGGGGTTTATTCGTCGTAGTGTGTCGCCTTGGGGTGCGCCCGTTCTATTTGTGAAGAAGAGGGATGTCACAATGAGGAAGTGAATTGATTACAGGTAGTTGAACAAAGTAACAATCAAGAACAAATATTATTTGCCTCGTATCGATGATTTGTTTGACTAGTTTCAAGGAGCGAGAGCGTTCTCCAAGATTGATCTTCATTCAGGTTATCACCAGTTGAAAATCAGGGACTCAGATATTCTGAAGACAACCTTCAGGACCAGATATGGTCATTATGAGTTCCTTGTTATGTTTTTTGGGCTGACCAATGCCCCGACAACGTTCATGTATTTGATGAACAATGTGTTTTGGCCTTATCTTGATTCGTTTGTGATTGTTTTTATTGATGATATTCTGGTGTACTCACGTAGTCAGGAGGAGCATGCGAAACATTTGAGAGTTGTGTTGCAGAGGTTGGGGGAGGAGAAGCTTTATGCAAAGTTCTCCAAATATGAGTTCTGGCTCAGTTCAGTGGCTTTCTTGGGGCACGTGGTGTCCAGCGAGGGTATTCAGGTTGATCCGAAGAAGATATAGGCGGTTCAGAGTTGGCCCAGACCGTCCTCAGCCACAGAGATTCGTAGCTTTCTTGGTTTTACGGGTTATTACCACCGGTTTGTTTAGGGATTTTCATCTATTGCATCACCATTGACTAAGTTGACTCAAAAGGGTGCTCCATTCAGGTGGTCGGATGAGTGTGAAGAGAGCTTTCAGAAGTTCAAGACAGCCTTGACCACGACTCCAGTGTTATTTTTGCCATCAGCTTCAAGTTCATATACCATGTATTGTTATGCTTCGAGAGTTGGTATTGGGTGTGTGTTGATGCAGGAGGGTAGATTTATTGCTTATACTTCTCGTCAGTTAAAGCCCCACGAGAAGAACTACCCTGTTCATGATTTGGAGTTGGCTGCCATTGTTCATGCATTGAAAATTTGGAGACATTATTTGTATGGTGTGTCTTGTGAGGTGTTTACTGATCATCGTAGCCTCCAGCACTTGTTCAAACAGAAGGATCTTAAAGGATATAGTTAGAGTTGCTAAAGGATTATGATATTACTATCTTGTACCATCTAGGGAAGGCCAATGTGGTGGCCGATGCTTTGAGCCGGAAGGCGGTGAGTATGAGGAGTTTGGCATATATTCCAGTTGGGGAGAGACCCATTGCAGTTGATGTTCAGGCCTTGGCCAATTGGTTCATGAGGTTGGATATTTCGGATCCCAGTCGGGTATTGGCTTGTGTTATTTCTCGGTCTTTCTTATTTGATCGCATCAAGGAGTGCTAGTACGATGATCCTCATTTGTGTGTCCTTAAGGACAAAGTTCAACACGAAAATGCCAGAGATGTGACTATTGGTGATGACGGGGTGTTGAGGATGCAGGGCCGGATATGTGTGTCCAATGTGGATGAGCTTCGGGAGTTGAGTCTAGAGGAGGCCCATAGCTCACGGTATTCCATTCATCCGGGTGCCGCGAAGATGTATCAGAATTTGAGATAGCATTATTAGTGGAGGAGAATGAATAAAGACATTATGGGATTTGTGGCTCGGTGTCTCAATTGTCAGCAGGTGAAATATGAGCATCAGAAACCGGGTGGCTTGCTTCAGTGGATGGATATTCCAGAGTGGAAGTGGAGAGGATCACTATGGATTTTGTAGTTGGACTTCCACAGATTTTGAAGAAGTTCGATGCTATTTGGGTGATTGTGGATCGGCTGACCAAGTCCACGCACTTCATTCCTGTGTGTACTTCCTATTCTTCAGAGCGGTTAGCAGGGATCTATATTCAAAAGATTGTTCGTTTGCATGGTGTTCCGGTTTCCATCATTTCAGATAGAGGTACTCAGTTTACTTCGCAGTTTTGAAGAGCCATGCAGAAAGAGTTGGGTACTCAGGTTGTGTTGAGCACAACATTTCACCCTCAGACGGACGAGCAGTCCGACCGCACTATTCATATATTGGAGGACATGTTGTTTGCTTGTGTTATTGATTTTAGAGGGTCATGAGATCAGTTTCTACCGCTCGCAGAGTTTGCTTATAACAACAGTTATCAGTCGAGTATTCAGATGACTCCATATGAGGCTTTGTACGGGAGGCAGTATAGATCTCCAGTTGGTTGGTTTAAGCCAGGTGAGGCTAGGCTATTGAGTACAGACTTGGTGCAGGATGCTTTAGACAAGGTGACGGTGATTCAGGAGAGGCTTCGCACAACGTAGTCAAGACAAAAGAGTTATGCTGACAGGAAGGTTTGGGATGTGTCCTACATGGTTGGTGAGAAGGTTCTATTGAAGGTTTTGCCTATGAAGGGTGTTATGAGATTTGGGAAGAATGGTAAATTGAGTCCTCGGTTCATTGGGCCTTTTGAGGTGCTTCGGAGAATTGGGAAGGTGGCTTATGAGCTTGCTTTGCCACCTATCTTGTCGAGTGTTCATCCAGTATTTCATGTTTCTATGCTCCGGAAGTATATTGGCGATCCGTCTCATGTTTTGAATTTCAGCACGGTTCAGTTGGATGATGATTTGACTTATGATGTGGAGCCAATAGCTATTTTGGAGCGTCAGGTTCGAAAGTTGAGGTTAAAGGATATAGCTTTCAGTGAAGGTGCAGTGGAGAGGTTGGACCATGGAGGAGGCTACATATGAGACCGAGCGGGAGATGCGGAGCAGATATCCTCACCTATTTGAGGCTTTAGGTACGTTTCTTGACTCGTTCGAGGATGAACATTTGTTTATGAGGGGGAGGATGTGACGACCTGACCGGCCGTCTCATGAGTTACCGCTTCGTTGCCCCCATTTCTGCTTTTTATTGCTTTGTTTATCGGTATTATGTGTTATCAGGTTGGTTGGCTCGGGTTCGGAAATATTTTGTCGAGGTTTGAGACACTTAGTCTCTTTTGAGTGAGTTTAAGTTGGAAAAATCAATCAGATGTTGACTTATGTGAAATAGGGCTCAGATACGAATTTCGATGGTTTGGATAGCTTCGGGATATGATTTGGGACTTACGAGCAAGATCAGAATAGGTTTTGGAGGTCCGGAGTAGATTTAGGCTTGAATTGGCGAAGTTAGAATTTTGTCGTTTTCCGATTGATAGGTGAAATTTTGACATAGGAGTTGGAATGGAATTTCGAGGGTTGCAGTAGGTCCGTTGTGTCATTTGGGATGTGTCTGCAAAATTTCAGATCATTCGGACGTGGTTTGATAGACTTTTTGATCAAAAACGGAATTTGGAAGATTTTGGAACGTTAGGCTTGAATCCGGTGTGTTTTGGTTGATTCGATGTTGTTTGAGGTATTTTGAAGATTTGTATAAGTTTGATATTAGTATGTGACAATGTTTGTGTTTTTGGTTGAGGTCCCGGGGGCCTCGGGGTGAATTCAGATGGTTGGCAGAAGATTGGAGTTGGATTTTTACAGTTGAAGTTTTAGGACTGCAGTCATAACCACATCTGCGGTTGGGAGGCCGCAGGTGCGCTCCCGCAGATGTGGAAGCAAGTTGCAGAAGTGGAATGGTCTATGGGGAGTTGGAACCGCAGAAGTGGCTAGGTATCTTATCGCAGATGCGACTTTGGGCATTTAAGTGGAAACCGCAGATGCGGTGGCTTGGACCGTAGAAGCGGTACCGCAGGAGCGGAAATAGGACCGCAGGTGCGAAAAGCCTGGGTCAGAAAGTATAAAAGCTTGCCTTCGCGAATTTCAGCCATGTTCCACCATTTTTAAGTCAGATTAGGAGCTTTTTGGGAGGTTTTGAAGAGGAATTCAAGGGATAACGTTTGGAGGTAAGATTTTTGAACCTAATTGTAAGCACGTGATTTTTGCCCTATGTGAGAATTATTCCCAAAAAATTCAAAATAAAACAATTTTCCTTTGTGTGAAATTTTGAGAATTTTCGTGGCATTTTTGATAAATTATTTGTATTTGTCCATGCATGTTTATTTGTTAAATTAATAAAAAATACAAAAATATGCCGCATTTGCATTTAGGATGTAATTCTACAATTAGAAGTAATTAAGTTTGTTTTACAAGAATGAAAATTACAAAAATATGCATCGTTTGCATTTTTAGCATTCGATGTCAAATTGTGCAATTTTGTTTTAATTGGTGTTTAATTATGTATGATAATTGTTGTTAGGAATTAATTAGTATTTTTGATAAGTTAATTTAGTTTATAACTTAATTTAGAATTTTGGTTTTATTAATTAGAAAGTAAAAGAAAAGAGAGCAAAAAATATAAAGAAACTCGGAATTTGGCCTCTTCTTCAATTTTAAACCTAGGCCCAAAACACCTCTACCCAACCCAAAACCCCTTGACCCAAGCCCAACCGCCCCCCATCTGACCACACGACCCCCTCACTCTTTCTCTCATTTTTTGTTTCATTTGTTACTGACTACCTAAAAAACCCTAAAGACCCCTTCTCTTTCTCCTAGCCGCCGGACCCATGCACCCCCTCCCCCCTCTTCATCTTCTCCGTTCACCCCGCACGAAACCCCACAGCCCCCCCTCCGTTCACCACTGTCCATGCACCCCCTCCCCGTAACCGCTGAGCAACCACCAGCCCACGAGCATAGCTTCAGCTCCCTATCCATCGTCGTGCCACCCCAAACACCAACAACGAGCCACGTTTGACCACCACCAGAAAACCTCCATTAACATCGCCACATGAAGCTCGAAACTATCTGAAAAACTAGCCACCCAGCTCACCGGAATCAACCAGCACACCCCCTACTCCGTGGTCCGCCATTAACGAGCAACAGCGCTGCTGCGTCGACCAACCCCCCTCCCTGTCCATTCTTCTTTTCCGTCGTCGGACCACCCAAGTCGACCCCCCGTCCGCCATTGAAACCGAGCGACGCAGCCAACCAGACGACGCCATGGCTGCTGCTCCTTCTTCTTCTTCTTCGTCCCCAACTCAACCATGAACGACCACTCAACGTCCAGCTTCACCTCACAAACGACCACCCCTCACGTCGAACACATAACAACCGTCGACTCTAAACCTTCACCAACCAAAACAACCTCCCCTCGTCCTCCTCCTCATGCCAGCGACTCAACCAAGCTCGCCAGAAAATGACCCATAACACCAGCGACCTCCTTCAACAGCCTTCCACGACCACACGCACACACATGGATAGAGCAACAACAAGAGGTCATTGAAACAAAGTGAGAGATAGACGGAGGAAAAGCGAAGCAGTCCGGTTAAAGTACGGCGAAGTTCTGTTGAGGTCGCCGTTTAAAGTCTATGATCGCGTTTCGTTGCTGGTTTTGTCTTCGTGAATCAGCTTTAAAGGATTTTGACAGTGAGATCTAGCCGGTTTTACATTTTTTGGCGATTTCCGTTAAATGGGTGGAGTTTTGTTTGAGTCGAGGTTTTGGTTCGAGGTCCGGTGCGTCGAGGTCGTCGTTTGTCGTTCTGAGTTCGTTGAGGTTAAAAGAGAAGGTGGGTTTTCGTTGAGTCGAGATCCGGTACGTCGAGGTTGTTGTCCGAGTTTCTGTTCCGTTGCGGTCATTTCCGGTTAGTTGGTTTAAGTTTCATTTTTGTCCGTATTTTGTTTGATATTCTCGGATTTGAAATCAGTATATGTTTGATTCTTTTCTTGTTCGTTGTTTATCATTTCTTAAGTATTTCTTCAGCTTGTTTTATTCATTTGTTCTTGTTTAGTTTTAATATAGAAATGTGTTAGTTTAATCACTTGAATCCTTTATCTTGGTTGTAATGTTGTTAGATTTAATTTGAAGTTCCATTGATTATTGAGTTTAGTGATTTGAATTTACTTGTTTGTTATGTTCAATTTGTTACTGTTATTGAATCGGAAAGTATGTTTGTTGTTAGAAATATTGTTCAGTCAAAATGATTTTAGTTGTTTCTTTATTGTTCATCATATGGTTTGGTTCCCTGAATCCTTAGTCTTTGTTTTGATGATATTTGACATAATCTGAGTTTCTAGTTTAAATTTGTTGATGAAATTTGATTAGGAATTGGTTATAGCTACTGTATTTTGGTTAATTGATTAGGTGAATTGGTTATAACTGATATGGGTAGAATGGTAAATTGCAGTATTTTCAGGGGTAGAATGGTAATTTCAGTAATTTCAGAGGGGTATTTTTGGAATTGAAAATTTGAACAATTATTTATTTTGAGTGTTCTGTCCACTAAGCGCTAGTATATTAAAATAATACATAAAATAATACGTAGTGGGGGACAAGACATAATGGTGGGGAATTAATACATTGTTTAATATAGTGGGGGACAAAGCATGCGGTAGTGGGGCAATAAGGGAATTAAATAAGGAAAAAATATGTGTTAGTAGAAATTAATACATTGTTTAATATAGTGGGGGACAAAACATTAGGTAGTGAGATTCAAAAGGGGGATGAGTAGAAGATGGTGGGATTTAATTTAAGTGCTTCAAAGTTTGGCTATAAAGAAGGGGGGCTGGACACAAGTTAAGGGAGATTGGAAGAGGAGATTCGGGAGAGAATAGAGGAATTTTCTGAACATTAAGAGAGATTTGAGGATTTTTCGGAATAGAAAAAACATTCTGGAAATCTAAAGAGAGAGTAGTATACACCCGATATACACTCTGAATACATGGGATATACGTAGTCAGAATTTAAGGGTTAAACATTAACTGGTCTTTCAATCTAAAAAAGGTTCACTTTGTTTCTGCCCGTTGATTGTTGTTGGTGTTTCTAGATTTTCATTTGGTTTGTTCCTTGAGTTTGGTTGGTTATTTGCTACTACTTCACTGGTTATTGTTGGATTTTTTTGCTTGATTTTAAAATCTGTCACTGGTTTCTCGTTGCTGGTTGTTACTGGTTGCGGGGTGTTGCTGTTGTTGTATGCTACTGTATTTCTGCTGATCTTCCTCTTCTTTTGCTTCCAATATCAGGTACACAAATTGATACACTGGTTCTTGTAGAATGGAAACTGAAGCATAAATATGAAATGAAGAATTGAAGTTCTGAATTTATCTTAGTTATATTCTGATTTTTAGTTGTATATGTACATTATTTAGCTTCCTCTAATTAGAATCATGTAGTTGTTTGATATATATAATGGAACATCTAACAGTAGCTTAGTGGACGAACTGTCTAAGTATGCTAGTTAAAAAGACTAATGGTGTAGTAGCTTTGTTCAGTTAGTTCGTTATGGTTTGATGATTATCATGTCTCAAAAAGCATGTTAGCTGATTTAGACTATTCTTAAACATTCAACAGTTAGCTTATTAAATAAATAGCACGTTTCGGAATTTGTAGGAATATTGTTTAGCTAGATACTACTGGTTAATTTCAGCATATAAATGGTTTAGGATTAAAATTAGATTGCTAAGTTCTTTAATTTGGCAAATTGTGAGCATGTGTAGTATGATGTAACTAGGTAGTAACATGTGAATGAGATGGCCCGGGTCCAGTTTTGTACCATACACGTTGGGCCTGGGCCCGCATTGGCAACGGACTGCCCTGCTTGCATCATTTTCAGATTTTACGAATCATATTCGGAACCCAACTATAACAACTCGTAAGCATGTAAATAAATTAGGACCTTTTCTCTTTCATTTTTAGAGACAAAATTAATAGAAAAATGTAGGCACTTTAGGATTATCCTTTTAAAATAAATGAGATGAGCCTCGCCCAATAAAACGCACAAGTTGCGGGGCCCTCAATAAATGGTTAATAATTGTATAGACTTCGGGATCGGTCGTTTAGCAAATTTCACGGCCTTACCCAAAATAATGATACGCTAGTCGCTTTAGGCGCGCCTTTAACAATTTACTTTCTTAAACTCGGGTGCACATTTATGTGACCCAAATCCAAATCTCAACAGAGTCGAAATGTGTCGATAACCATGGGTACATTGATGTGACGTGGTTCGAGATACGTTTTTCGCAATGTTGTAATTCTCTGTTAAAATAATAATAATAATAAAAGCGATAAAGAGTTTAAAGTTTGTACATAAGTTCATAATTGTATAAAATCAGATAATCAAGCCGAATATGACAGTTGAGCGACCGTGCTAGAACCACAGAACTCGGGAATGCCTAACACCTTCTCCCGGGTTAACAGAATTCCTTATCCGGATTTCTGGTGCGCAGACTGTTAAACAAAGTCATTCTTTTCCTCAATTCGGGATTCAAACGGTGACTTGGGACACCATAAATCTCCCAAGTGTCGACGCTGAAATAAATAAATAAATAAATAAATCCCGTTTCGATTGTCCTTTAATTGGGAAAAACTCCCTTCCGCGCCCCTTTCCGGCGGCGCGGGCGAAAAAGGAGGTGTGACACTACTAATCGATCCTGTGGCATTATTTCACTGATTTGGCTTGAAATTAATGGAAATTAAGAGTTAAAATTTGGGAATTAGGGCTGGAGATTGGATACCTTTGAGTAAGGGTTTGAGGGGTCATTTATGGTCGGATTTTGGTACTTTTGATATGAATGAACTCGTGGAGTGATAAAGATTCCATTCATGTAAATTTTATCGGATACTGAGACGTGGGACCCGGGTCGGGTTTGGTCAATTTCGGGAATTGTGTTATAATTTGATTATTTTTGCATGGGCTTCGTTCCCTTAGCGTATTTTGACGTATTTTAAATAGATTCGACGCGAGTGGAGGCCGAGTTGAGAGGCAAAAGTGTCGCGGAGTAGTATTTTCATCCGGTTTAAGGTAAGTAACTATTATAATTCTAGAACTGAGGGTACAAACCCCGGTATTTCGTATTGTTTTGATAAATGAGATGATGCACATGCTAGGTGACGAGCATGTGGGCGTGCACCGGTAAGAATTGTGACTTGGTCCGTCCCGTAGTGACTATTAAGCTGCGTATTTGATTTGAAATCTTATGATATTATGTATTTTAGAGATTAATACTATATTATGGGATGTATGCCATATTTGGGGCCTTGTGCCGACCTATTGAAACCCTTAGGGGCATTTGCACTGTTTTCCTCACTCTATTTGTTTGAAAACATATCCTCAGTCATGTTTTACTTGTTTATTGTTTAAACCTGGTTTTTTTATCACTCTATTTCTTAAAAATGTGAAAACCATTTGGGCTGAGTTTCCCTGATTTCCATTGTTATTCCTGAGTGGCTGTGAGGTTAATTACTGAGAGAGGTTGAGGACCTAATGGTGAGGATTATATATAGATTATGGATCGGGCTGCACGCCGCAACAATATTTTATGTATATATTATGGATCGGGTTGCACGTCGCATCAATACTTGTATAGATCGGGATGCACATCGCAACGATATATATATACTGGATTGGGCTGAGCGCCGCAGCGATATGACGCTTGGGCTGTAGGAGCCCCTCCGGAGTCTGTACACCCCTAGTGAGCATAGTCGACTATAAACTATGGATCAGGCTGCACGCCGTAACGGTTATTATGATTATTAATTTTATGAGATATTATTGAGTCTGAGTGCTTATTTATAAGTGATACCTTGCCCGAGTGGCCCATTTATGATATCTTTGCTGATCTCACTCTTCTTTTAATATGAGCCTCTGTTAAACACTGCTAAGTAAATGATTCCAAGTATTTCGATTGAAAATTGAAGTCTTTACGAAGTAATTGGCTTTTAAACTGTTGAGTTTGATTTGATACTCTGTTGTATACTATATATGATTTTTAACTGCTCGCCACTGCACTCAGACTTTATTTACTTTAGTTACTTACTGAATTGGCGTACTCACGTTACTCCCTGCACTTTGTGTGCAGATCCAGGTGCCCGAGCTGCAGAGTGAGGGTCCCAAGCATTTTCGGAGCTTACCGGAGACTGCAAGGTAGCTGCACGGCATCCACATCCCTGCTTTCCTCCTTCTTATCCTTGTTTTTCCGCCTTTTTAGACTTATTATGTAATATACAGTCGGACTAGTTGTATTTGAAGGCTCTAGACTCATGACACCAGATTGTTGGGCTGTGTTGGTTTAATATTTTTTTTACTATTTTTCGCACATTTCAGTGATTTAAATATATCTTATGAGAAATTGAGACTTAGCTAATGTTAGAAAAATGTTTTATTAAAATAAATTTGTTAAGGGTACTTGATCGGGTTGACTTGCCTAGTATTGTGATAGGCGCCATCACGACCGCGGATTTGGAGTCGTGACACGCTCGCATTCCTCCTTTCGCGATTGCGGAAACCAGCCCTTTCCTTCTTCGCGTTCGCATTCGTCCATTCGCGTTCGTGTAGTAGGAACTAAGAGCTGGTCACTGGTGACCATTTCCTCTACGCGTTAGCATTCTTCTGTCCGCGAACGATTGTTCCTCTGTGTTCACGATGCATAAACACCTAGGTAACAGAATATATCTTCCAAATCGAGGGTTAGGCCATTTTTATCTTATCTTGACATGTAAAGCCCGATTTTGAGCGATTCTTTATGGTTTTTTCAAGCAAATCGATTGGATAAGTGTTCTTCACCTAGAATTTATTATTCCATGATTTTATCTTTAATTTGTGTTTTGTGTTGAGGAGAATGGGGATTTTTGAAGAAAACTTTCAAAATGAAAAATCATGATTTGAGGGGTGAATTGGTATCGAGATTTGATAAATTTAGTATGGTTGAACTCGTATCGGAATAGGTGTTCGGGTTTTGTGAAATTTGTCGGGTTCCGAGGTGCGGGGTCGGGGTCGGGGTTCGACTTTTAGGTCGATTTTTAGATTTTGATGAAAGATTGATGCTTTATGATCCGGAATAGTTTCTTATGAGTTTTATTTATGCTTTGGAGTTATTTTGGTTAGATTTGAGCCGTCCGGAGGTCATCTCACCTGAGAAGTTCATTTTTGAGTATCAATTTGTGTTATTTGAGGTAAATATCCTGCCTAACTTCGTATTGAGGAACTACCCTTAGGAATTTGAGTCTTCTATGCTAATTGTAGTCCGTGTACGCGAGGTAACGAGTACGTGCTCAGACTTAATTTGTGGAAAAGTTAGCCCGTTAGGGTTTTTAGGTCCTTATATTCATTGAGTATGAAGTTGTCTTGACATGATTGAGTTTCCTATTTATTAGTTTCACCTCTACATGCTTTAAAAATTAATACCTTTATGATTTACTCATATTGCCTATTTGACTCTTATTTGACTTAACTGAAGATTTTTACCTCTTCTATTGTCATACTATCTTTTTATAACTGCTTATATTTATTTGACATTTATTATTATCTCATCCTGTAATTATTTAGTCTTAATTGAGGTTATGATTATCTTTCCGCCGTTTATCCTTAATCGAATTTGTTGTATCTTCTTCGTAATTGCCCAACCTTAAAAAAAGTTTAGATATCCTATATATTGGTTGACAAGTCCTTATTTGGAATTATTTGACTCGTGTTAGCTCCCTTGTAGTTGAACTGTATACTGTGGGATCGTAGTTACATATTATCTTCTCCCTTGTTGAGTTGTTCTTATTATGCCTAATATTCTCTATTGTGCTTATTCCTTGTGAACTAGTTCTACCGTTCCTTGTGATCGAAGGTTTTTGAGTTGATTCACTTTTCGTACTCTTGTATTTATTGTCATTGTTGCTATTGTATTTGTTGTTGTGGTGCACGAGGTTTCTGCCGTGCAGTTATTGTTATTATGATGCACGAGGTTTCTGCCGTTCCGATGTTATTGGGTTGCACGAGGTTTCTGACGTGTTATTGTTACTTCTGATATTTGCACATGTGGTGTGACAAGGCGTTATAATTTATATATATATATATATATATATATATATATATATGTGTGTGTGTGTGTGTGTGTGTGTGTGTGTGTGTGTGTGCGCGCGCGCGCGCGTGTGTAGAGATGTGCTTCCGCATGTGGCGAGACAAGGTGAGAATATTATTATGCACGTGTGACGAGGCAAGGCAGACACTTACTTTATTATTGCACACGTGGCGAGACAAGGTGAGCTATGTTAGGGATTGATTTGTGATGACTTGTGATGGCATGAGGGAATTCTTGTTATTGATATTTGTGTAGTGGTGCACTTATCTGTGTGAGTTTTATTTCGTGAAAAATTGTGGGAAAAATATTCTACGTGTTGTCCATTTCTTTTTCTGTACTTACTAGCTGACATGAACTGTATTAGAAAACTTGCACAAACGTACACGTAGTTAATCACTCTTATCGGTTAATAAAACAAACCTTGATGTTATTGATCATTTCTACACAACCTCGTCTGGTTCTATTGGCATGTGCGTCGTCCATGCAATTATTGGTTGTAATGAGGGCACAAGGTGCCAAGTGTTCGGAGTTATGAATAATTGAGGTTCGGGACCTCGTGAAGGTTATTGGCTAAATCCTTATGCAAAAGTGGTTATTTTATCTGGTTGCTACCTGTTTTTCCTTTAATCGTGTTCACTGGATTTAGACTGTGTTCAGCTTACTCTACTTATGGGGTTTCGATGTTAGATGTCACTTTCCTTTCTAGCTGTAATTTCCGTATTATTTCATTGTCATTTTGCGTAGTCTTTATATAGATATCGTACCCCTATTGTTTCTACACTTATACTTGTTCAGGTTATTTAGTCCAGTAGGTGTCTTGACTGTTCCTCGTCACTACTCCATCGAGGTTAGTCTTGATATTTATTGGGTACCGATGTGGTGTACTCATACTACGTTTCTGCACAATTTTTGTGCAAATCCATGTATTGATCATTAGCCGATGTGCGGTTTGCTGTTGTGGAGACTCAAGGTAAATCTGTTGATGCGCTCGCTGGCTTCGGAGTCACCTTCCTATTTTGTATTTACACTGTTCACTCTTATTTCAAAATAGTTATATTTAGAAGTTTTATAGCAAACTCTATAGAGCTTATGATTTGTACTACCGGTTTTGAGGTTGTAAATTTTAAAGAGATTTCTATTTCAAATTGTTAGATGTTATTTAAATAATGTTGTTGTTTCAATTAATGTTAGGCTTACCTTATCCCTAAGACTAGGTGCCATCACGATACCCAACAGAGAGAAATTTGGGTCGTGACAGCAAGTGAGATACACACATGGTCAGAGGGGTTTAAAATAGGCTTTGATCAATTTAAAGTATATGGATGAAAACAAGTGAAGTAGAAGGACCGAAATATCAAACCGGAACAAGTACAATGGTTTATAAGGATATTCTACCTTTATTCTTTCCTAACTATCAATATTTGGTTAATCCTACATAGAGTTAAAAAAATTCATAAGTTAGCACAACTTATGAATCAATTTTTATACATTCACTACATATATATATATATATATATATATATATATATATATATATATATATATACATACATACATACATACATACATACATACATACATAACCCCAAGAAGACGGCAAAATGAATATATATATATATATAACAAAAACGAAACCAAGCATAACCATGAATACAGCTAATCAAGAAACACTTTAATTTTTTTGTTTGGATAAATATCTTGTAAAGTCTCATAGATTTTAAACCAATTTCAGCTATATATGAATTTGATTACGTTATTAGAGGGCCCATGAGATCAAAGAAGGAGTAATGATTTGAAATTTATAAGTTACTGAGATCTAAATTAATAATTTGAACATATTTAATAAAAAAAATTAAGATAATATAGAGTTTGAACCAAATACACAAGTGAAGTGTTTAGAACATGGACATAGGCGTTTGAAATGGCGCTTGGAAGTGCATGAGATTAGTATTGTGGCTTAAAAGTGTTGACTTTCGAATAGGAAAGAAATATCAACCTTAAGAGATAAATGTTTATGAGGTGAATTATGGTTCAATTGAAAACTTGGTGACCCTACTTAGGTCGTGTGTCATTAATATTGTAGTTAGATGGTTGAAGAAGACAATGGATAGTGGTTGAAAGTATTAATTAAGGAGTAAAAGATCAGATTTGTCCCTCTATTTTAGAAAATTATCATGTTTATTTCTGATTCTACTATCCATGGAAATAAGTCCATACCGTTAAGAAAGTAGACAAACATGTCCCAACCATAACGGTTGCCCACTCAATAAAAACTGTCTCATAATTAACTCTAATTTTTTCCTTTTCTTCTTTTTCTATCGTCTTTTACCTAACATCTTAATCCCTTTGTCTCCACGATTACAGCAACCTTAACCACTAAACCTATGAAAGAACTGGGTATTTAATACTTTGTAGCAACGCCTTGAAGGGTTGAACCATCATCCTCTGTCTTGAACTACACTGAGACAACATTCCATTACCATTCTCAACCTCTGTCAACTATCTTCCCCCCCCAAGAAATCGGTAGTCTTCATTTGTTAAAATCGCTGGTCTTCACTGTTCGGTTAAACAAAAAGGACTCAATAACTGAAATTGCTTTTTCCTTGGTTTGGTTAATAAACAATGTAGTATTAATACACCATTATCTTAACACCAAAATTTCCTTTTTAATCTCTTACCTGTTTTTTTAGATCACAAAATTAGAACATTTTAGTTTTTTTCTATCAATTTACAGAGAAAGAAAAAGGGACTTAGGTGGTGTCAAAAGTCAAACGTATCAAAACTTTCTAGGATTTCGTGACTTACAATTTCTTGGTCCATCTCCGTTGCTCTTTGCCTTTTTGGATTAAGCAGGAAATTAATCAATAGGTAAAAAGCAGAAATCTTGATGGTTTTATTTTCTTCTAATTCTTGTGTTTTCTTTTCTTGGTGTTATCGATATGTTTTCTAGATTAGTACAAAAAAACGGAAGAATGGAGCCTGGAAAATCCGAAAATGGTGAACGAAAAAGGGTTATAGTCTTTTTCGAGTGTTAATCAGTAGTATTTTTATTTGACAAGTGATGATTCTATGTGATTTTTCCATCCATGGAGGTGGGTGAGGTGAAATGAAAGGTAAATAATAGTAGAAGGCAAGGGAGAGAAAGGGGACGAATTCTGATGGTCAGCAGTTAGAGTTAGGGCTATGTTTATTTACTTTCTTAATGGTAGAAACTTATAGCCTTTCGCCAACCTTCTTTTTGGTCAAAAGCACTTTTGGCCAAAAATTAAAGTGTTTAGCCAAATTTTTGGAAGGAAAAAAAATATTTTTGAGGAGAAGCAGAAGCAGTTTTGGAGAAGCGGAAAAAAGTAGCTTCTCTTCAAAAGCACTTTTTTGAGAAGCACTTTTGAGAAAAATACGCTTAGAAGCAGTTTTTTAAAGCTTGGTCAAACACTAATTGCTGCTCAGAAATGTTTTTCAAACTAATTAGCCAAACACAAACTGCTTCTCACCAAAAATATTTTTGAGAAAAGTACTTTTGAAAAAAAATATTTTTCAAAATAAGCTGATTTTTGCAGTTTGGCCAAACGAGCTATTAGTTAGACCGACAGCAAAATTAGGGATAAACGTGAATAATTTTCTAAAAGAAAGGAACAAATATCACCTTTTTATAATTAATCAAAGTCTTTTGAACCCTAAATAGTGCTTATAACCTAGAGAACTAGCTAAAATGCTAAGGTTTGAAATAAGAAGACATCACCCATGGATATAGAATTAGGGAAATTGGATGGCCAAAGCCCAATACCCAATAAACCCAAGATTGGATTGATATAGAGAAGAAAATCTTATGTTTTCTATCTAAGCCTATCTACCGCTTTACAACTTCTTTTTAACTTCCTTTAAAAAATCGATTTTGAATTTGGAATCCGACTTTTGTTTTATGGTTACTTTCACCGGCATGAATACTAATTTAATTTAAGTGCTCTTATTCTTTGACTCGTGCTAGGAAGCATTACTCCTATTTTTATTTCAAATTCAATAATTCGGCCAATATGATTACTTGATTTGTGCGTCTCTTATTACTATTTTGTATCCTTGTGCTTTGGATACAATTTGACCTATCTACGATCAAGTCTCAATTTGTGAAAATGTTGAATTATATCTAAAATAATGTGTTGGATCTTAATATATTGTCATAGATTGACTTATTGGGAGCGTGTCGGTTATTTGTCTTTGCATCTAATTAAGTTGTATTTGTTGCTCCTAACAACCGTAAATGATATCGTCCTCCATAGTTGTCACGACCTAAAAACAAATTATCTTGATGACGCCTATCGTGGAACTAGGCAACCCAACTGCTCAACCATTTCAACACATTAAAAGCTTTTAAAAAAATATGGAAGCAGTTAATATTTAAGAAAAACCCTTTTAAAAGCAGAATAAAATTCGCAGCTCAATACAAATCTCTCCAAAAAATCGGGGTGTCACCGAGTACATGAGAATCCATAACGGAAGATAGTCTACTATAATGTCTAAAGAGTAAAACTAAAATATAAGTAAAGATAATGAAGGAGAGTTAAGGTCTCTGAACGTCATGCATCTATCTCGATAGTCTCCAAAGATCTCGACTCCACAACTCAACAGCCGCCGTGACCGGAAGCACCTGGATCTGCACAGGAGGTACGCGTGAGTACAACCAACTCAATAAGTAACAAACCTTTGGACTGAAAGTAGTGACATACTCAACCAGTACAGTTCAATATAGAAATAACAGTGCAGAAACGTAGGCATTCTTTCAAGTTCAACAATTAAACTCAATACAGTAAGATAGATCAAATTTGAATGATATGAAGAATATAACTCCTCTACTTCTATATGCCATTGCACATGTTGTATGTGATGCACCATGCTGACAGCCTCATGTGCTCAACTCTCAAATGCTCTATCATTCAGTATTATATATGGCCAATCCGACCAAGGGAAGCTCCATCCCGGAATATATACATCAACTAACCATCAGTCACTCAGTACTGAGCAGGGCCGATCCAGCACGTGGGGAAGATCCATTCCCGGGTATAAATACTTCAGACAAGATCCATGTCCAGGGAAGATCCATCCCTCAATATAAATTAACCGCGCTCACCGCGGTGTGTGCAAACTCCGAAGGGGCTCCTTCAGCCCAAACATTATCATAAATCAGTATAATAGCTGCGGCGTGCCGCCCGATCCCATAAATGTCACTCATAATCAGGCCATCAGCCTCACTCAATCATCAATCTCTCCAATCTCTCTCACGGGCTCACAATGTCATGAAACTAGATGTATCAATAAATAACAACAGAGACTGAGATATTATATGAAATGAATGAATATGGATAAGTACGAAATATCAATGAAATCAGTAAGTCAACAACAAGAAACAAACACTATGGGTCCCAACAGTACCAGCATATAACCTAAGCATAATCTCTAACATGATTGACAGCTCAATTACTTTATTACATGACGAAAACACGAATATCAACAAGATAGAACAACTAAATAGTGTCATGGAATCGACCATGTCACAATTCTCACGGTGCACAACCACACGCCCGTCACTTGTCATGTGCGTCACCTTAACACCAATCACATAACACATAATTTGGGGTTTCAAATCCTCAAAGCCAAGTTTAGAAGTGTTACTTACCTCAATCCAAGCAAAACTCTACTCCAACACGCCTTTGCCTCGCAAATCGGCCTCCAAATGTCCCGAATCTAGCCACAAGCAGCACAATACAATCAATACGGGCTAAAGGAATAAATTCCACAAGAAATTACAAAGTTATAACTCAAAAATCTGAAATCGGCTTAAGGCCCACGTCTCAAAATCTGAAAAAAGTCACAAAACCCGAAAACCCATCCAACCACGAGTCTAACCATACCAAATTTATCAAAACCTGACACCAAATCGCCACCCAAATCCCCAAATCAAGCTCTCTAAATCTCTAGTCTCAAAGCTCCAAATTATACCTCAAAAATACACAACTAGGTGAGAAAATCAATGGGAAAACATAATTATTGGAGAAATTTAACCACATTTCACTTACCTCAAGAATCCCTCTAAAAATCGTCCAAATTCGAGTTTGCAAAGTCTAGAAATGATAAAACCATCCAACGTTTATATTCTGTCCAGGTTTTTCGCACCTACGACCAACTTAGTCGCTTTTGCGGCGTCGCAAAAGTGACCTACAAACCGCATCTGCGGTTAATTCTGCTCATGTGGTCCCTCTCTACGCTCTGCGGACTCGCTTCTGGGAGAAAACCTCCGTTTCTGCGGAACCCAACTCTACTGCCCCTTCTGCTTCTGCGGTCTTCCTGCCGCATTTGCGGTTACGCAGGTGCGGGAAAACATTCGCACCTACGACCTTCTACTCACCTCTCTTCAGACTCCGCATCTGCGGACCCTACCCTGTACCTGCGAGCTCGCATCTGCGGTTCTCACTTCGTAGGTGCGATTACACCAGTAGTTGCAAATCTTTAGAAATTCTTCAACTTCAAACCTTGGTCCGTTAACTACCCGAAATCAACCTGAGGCCCCCCGGGATCTCAACCAAACATACCATCGGGTACCAAAACATCATACGAACTTAGTCGAACCCTCAAATCACCTCAAACGACATCAAAAACACGAATCACATATAGATTCAAGCCTAATGAACTTTGAAACCTCCAATTTCTACAACTGACATCGAAACCTATCAAACCACGTCCGATTGACCCCAGAATTTGCACACAAGTTACAAATAACACCACAGACCTACTCTAACTTCTGGAATCCCAATCCGACCCCGATATCAAAAAGTTCACCTCCGGTCAAACTTCCCAAAATTTTAATTTTTGCCATTTCAAGCGTAATTACACCACGGACCTCAAAATCACAATTCGGACATGCTCCTAAGTCCAAAATTACCAAACGGAGCTAACGGAACCATCAAAATTCAAATTCGGGGTCGTTTACACATAAGCCAACATCCTGTCAACTTTTCCAACTTAAGCCTCCAACCTTGAGACTAAGTGTCTCAATTCATTTTGAAATTCTTCCGAACTCGAACCGACTAACCCGGTAAGCCATATAATAGCTATAAAATACAAAAGGACCGGTAAATGGCTGAACGGTGCTAAAGCTCTCAAAATGACCGGCCGTACCATTACATCCTCCCCCTCTTAAACAAACGTTCATCCTCGAATGGGTCTAGAAACATACTTGGAATCTCAAATAGGTGTGAATATCTGCTTCGCATCTCCCGCTCGGTCTCCCAAGTAGCCTCCTCAACTGGCTGACCTCTCTATTGCACCTTAACTGAAGCTATATCCTTTGACCTCAACTTTCGAACGCATTGATCCAAAATGGACACCGACTCCACATCGTAAGTCATATTACCATCCAACTGAACCGTGCTAAAATCCAAAACATGAGACGGATCGTCGACATACTTCCGAAGCATAGAAACATGAAATAATGGATACACACTCGACAAACTAGATGGCAAGCAAGCATGTAAGCCACCTCCCCAATCCTCTGAAGTACCTCAAACAGCCCAATAAACCGAGTGCTCAACTTACCCTTCTTTCCAAACCTCATAACACCTTTCAATTCAGTACCCAATTGCCTAGCCTCACCCGGCTTAAACCAACCCACGGAGATCTACACCGTCTCTCATACAAAGCCTTATACAGAGCCATCTGAATGCTCGACTGATAACTGTTATTATAGGCAAACTCCGCGAGCGGCAGAAACTCATCCCATGAACCCACAAAATCAATGACACAAGCGCGTAACATGTCTTCCAATATCTGAATAGTGTGCTTGGATTATCCGTCTGTTTGAGGGTGAAATGTTGTACTCAACTCAACCTGGGTGCCCAACTTTCGCTACACGGCTCTCCAAAATTGCAATATAAACTTCGTGCCCCGATCTAAAATGATGGACACTGGCACACCGTGAAGGCAAACAATCTCTCGAATGTAAATCTCAGCTAACCGCTCTGAAGAATAAGTAGTACCAACTGGAATAAAGTGCGCGGACTTGGTCAGCCGATCTACAATCACCCAAATAGCGTCGAACTTCCTCGAAGTCCGTAGGAGCCCAACAACGAAATTCATGGTGATTCGCTCCCACTTCCACTCTGGAATCTCTATCCTATGAAGTAATCGACCTGGTCTCTGATGTTCATACTTTACCTGCTGAAAGTTAAGGCATCGAGCTACAAATCACACTATATCCTTCTTCATCCTCCTCTAACAATAATACTGCCTCAAGTTCTGGTACATCTTCGCGGCAACCCGGATGAATGGAATATCGCGAGTTGTGGGACTCCTCAAGAATCAACTCACGTAACCCACCTACATTGGGCACACATATATGGCCCTGCATCCCCAACACCCCATCATATCCAATACTAACATCTCTGGCATCACCGTGCTGGACCTTGTCCTTGAGGAAAAATAAATGAGGATCATCATACTGACGCTCTATGATGCAATCAAATAAGAAAGACCGAGAAAATGTCACACCTCCTTTTTTACCTACACCCCCGGAAGGGAGTATATAAGGGAATTTTTCCACTTGAAGTAACAATCGAAGCGGGATTATTTTGTTAAAATTCAGAGTCGCCACTTGGGAGGTTTATGGTGTCCCAAGTCACCAGTTGAATCCCGAATCGAGGAAAACTTGACTCTGTTTAACAGTTCGCAAACCAGAAATCCGAGTAAGGAATTCTGTTAACCCGGAAGAAGGTATTAGGCATTCCCGAATTCCGTGGTTCTAGCACGGTCGCTCAACTGTTATATTCGACTTAATTATCTGAGTTTAATACATTTCAAACCTATGTGCATTTTAACTCTAAACAGCTCTTAATTATTTTAAGGAAGATTTCAACGTCATCTAAAATATGTTTCAAACCACGTCACATAATGCACCTGCAGTCCGCAACACATTTTATTTAACATTGAGATTTGGATTTGGGTCACATAAATGCGCACCCGAGTTTTGGGAGGTAATTATTAAAATAACGCGCCTAAAGCAACTATGCATATTCCACTTTGCGAGGGCCATGGAAATTCAACTAAATGACACGCCTCGATTTCTAAGGATTCAAGTATTAATTAAGTGAGGGCCATGCATTTTAAGATTTTATTTGGCATGGCGCACCTCAATCTAAGGAGGGCTTTATTATTCGAAATTGTTATAAAAATCGGGTTACATGAAATGCACCCCTGAATTTGGGAATTAGGCATCATGACTATGTCACGGGAACCGTACTCATAGCCACGATGGTTTATTTATTAATCGTGCCTAAAACAAGCTATGAATAATCATAAGTTAATTAGTAAGTTGACAACATTTAAACTCTTATCAAACTAGACCAAACAAAAATAATCCATTTGGTTTATTATATCAAATTGAAACCTCACATGCTCAAATTAATTTGTCAAACAAATCGTATGCCTCACTCAAAAATTCCTGGACAGATTATGAATATTAAGCCCAAACTCCTCGCAGTATTAATCAAACCCCAAACCCAATTTTAAACCAACAAACCCCAAGAATTATTTATTAAAAAAAATGTATTACAAAACTAAAACCTATTGAATGCTCAATTTACCCAAAACTAACGAAGGCTTCACATTTGCATAGCCAGATTGCCCACGGCCCACTTCATTGCCTTTGAGATGGATTGATTTACAAATACCAATTTAGGATTAAATAATCAAATTCAAAACAACAACTACAGAGCAACATGCGTTCTTCCTCCAATTAAACATGATTAAACATTTTGATACACTAATAACATTCATCGTATAAATATAAGTGACGCAGAGTAACACACAAAAATATATGTATAATGATAAAAATGGAATAGAAAAGTAAAGAATTAACCTCAGCTGCTTTCCTTTTTAAATAGCGAAATTCAATTACTGCAAATTTTGGTGAGCTAGATGCTACTAGGAAATGAAAACAGGGACTAGCTTGAGCAGTGAACTCGTCGGCAACCTCGACTCAATAGTAAATGGAGTTTTCGAGAGAATGAAATTGATTAGAGCTCAGCAGCTATGGAGTTCGGTGGTGCTGGAGTTTGGGATTCGACCTTACTGGCAATACTTCTTTGCAGTCCAACGGCGGCAGAGGCGTGGAGATTTGGTGTAGGTACGGCCGAAGATTTTTCGGAAATTCTGGCCATTTCTCACTTTCTTTGGTGGAAGTGTGTCGTTGGTCTTTGGTGAAATTCCAAGAAGAAGAATCAATGATTTCCCAAAATCGCAGAGCGGAAAGTTACGTTTTTCCTCATTTCTTTTTTGCTTTGTTTCTATGCCTCGTTTGTATCTGGCTATGGGGAATTGAGGGGTCAAGGTGATGGCTGCCGTTCTTGTGTGTTAGCTAGGTCTTGGTATTGAAAATCTTAGGGTTGAGTTTTTATAATTGAGTATTTTATACGGAGATGGAAAGAGATGATGACCATTGGATTAGATGGAAAATAGATGGTTAGGATTAAATTTTGAACTTAAATGGGCTAATGGGTTGGGAAGAATGGGTTAAGGGTAATTGGGTTGGACCATATCTTTTGTGTTTCAATTTTGGGCTAAGAAGACTCCAAAAATTATTATTTAAAACTATAGCTAAATTCTCTTAATATAGGATAACTATACTACATGATGCAAAAATAAATTCTAATTAATTAAACTAAACTATATTAAAACATGAAACTATTACATATTTTTGTATTTTTCAAGATTATATAAAGATAAAAATTAAGGTACTATTTTTTATATTATTATTATTATTTTATTATTTTATGAAAGGTACATAAAATAAAATATTTTTTTGTAATTTTTATTTTCTTGTAATAAAATAAAGTAAAGAGTAAAAATGAGTTGAAATAGCTATATTGGGCCTAAATTAAATATTTACGTGCTAAAATATGAAAAATCTTGGGAAGGGTCAAAAATCACATGTCTACAGAAAGCACACAGGCTAGAACCGGACTGGGCTCCGAAATATCTAATCTTACGAACTAGTTGGCCTAGGCCTGAACATTAACTGCAAGAGGTCTCTCACCAACATGAATGAATGCAAGGCTACCCATACTCACTGCCTTCATGCTCAAGGCATCGGCCACCACATTAGCCTTCCCCGGATGATACAGAATAGTAATATCATAGTCCTTTAGTAGCTACAACCATCTCTGCTGCCTCAAATTTAGATCCTTCTGTTTGAACAGGTGTTGGAGGCTCAGATGATCTGTAAAAACCTCACAAGACACACCATAGAGATAGTGTCTCCAATTATTCAATGCATGAACAATGGCAACCAACTCTAAATCATGAATAAGGTAGTTCTTCTCATGAGGCTTCAACTGATGTGAAGCATAAGCAATCACTCTACCCCTACATCAAAACACACCCAATACCGATCCGAGAAGCATCACAAATATACTATATAAGAGTCTGAAAATGAAGGCAAAACTAGAACTAGAGATGTGGTCAAAGCAGTCTTCAGCTTCTGAAAGCTCTTCTCACACTCATCCGACCATCTCGAAGGAGCACCCTTTTGGGTCAATTTGGTCAAGGGCGATTCAATAGACCAGAAACCCTTAACAAAGCAACGATAATAACCGACCAATCCGAGAAAGCTCCGAATCTCCATGGCCGAGGACAGTCTGGGCTAACTCTAAACCGTCTCAATCTTCTTCGAATCCACCTGAATCCCCTCACTGGACACCACGTACCCCAAGAACGCCACTGAACTAAGTGAAAACTCACACTTGGAAAACTTGGCATAAAGTTTCTCCTCTCTCAACCGCTGCAACACAATTCTCAAATGCTAGGAGTGCTCCTCCTGTCTACGAGAGTACACCAGGATATCATCAATGAACACAATAACAAACGAGTCGAGATAAGGCTGAAACACACTATTCATCAGATGCATGAATGTTGTTGGGTGTTGGTCAGCCCAACAGACATCATAAGGAACTCGTAATGACCATAACGAGTCTTGAATGCCGTCTTTAGAATATTTGAGTCCTGAATCTTCAACCAATGATACCCAAACCTCAAATCAGTCTTGGAGAACACCCTCGCTCTCTGAAGCCGGGCAAATAGATCATCAATACGTAGCAAAGGATACTTGTTCTTGATTGTGACTTTGTTCAACTGCCCATAATCAATGCACATTCTTATAGTACCATTATTATTCTTCACAAACATAACCGGTACACCCTAAGGTGATACACTAGGCCTAATAAACTCCTTATCAAAAAATTTCTGAAGATGATATTTCAACCCCTTCAATTCAGTCGATGCCATACGGTATGGAGGAATAGAAATGGGCTGAGTTCCTGGCAACAAGTCAATACCAAAGTTATTATCCCTATCGGGCGGCATGCCCGGTAGGTCTGCAGGAAACATATACGGAAAATCTCGAACCACCGGAATAGAATTAATAGTAGGGGTATCAACACCAATATCTCTCACAAAGGCCATATAAGATAAACAACCATTCCCAACCATCCACTGGGCCTTCAAATACGAAATCACCTTGCTGGGAACATAGTGTAGAGAACCTTTCCACTCAATCTTTGGCAACCCCGACATCGCCTATGTCACAGTCTTAGCGTGACAATCTAAAATAGCATGATATGGAGACAATCAATCTATACCCAAGATCATATCAAAAGCGACCATACTAAGCAACAAGAGATTAACTCTAGTCTCTAATCCACCAATAGTCACTGTACACATCAGTATACACGGTCCACAATAATAGTATCGCCTACTGGGTAGATACATGAACAGAGGAAACTAAGGACTTACGGGCATATCCAGATAATGAGCAAAATACGATGATACATATAAATAGGTGGAACCAGGGTCAAATAATACTGAAGTATCTTGGTGACATACTGAGACAATACAAATCACTGTGTCTGAAGCAATAGCATCCGGTCTGGCAGGAAGAGCATAAAATTGATCCTGACCGCCACCTTATCGACCTCCCCCACTAGGGTGAACCCTAACTGATTGAGCTCCACCCCGAGCTGGCTGGGCGGGTGGTGAAGTAACAGGTGCTGAAATTGTAGGCTGACTCCTCTGCTGAGCGTGACCTCCTGAAGGGGGGGGGGACAATGCCTCTTGATATGACTAAGATCTCCACACTCAAAACAACCTCTCCTTGTGAATGGCGGTGAGTACTAAGACGGACCCCGAGAACTAGAGTAACTACCAGAACGACTCGATACAGATGAACCATGAGCTGATGGTGCATGAGACGAATTCTAAGCTGGAATGGCACTGAAAGATGAGTGACCCTGTTGTGCACTGCATGAACCCTGGTCAGATGATGCACCACGGTGAACTGGACGAGCCGTCTAAGCATGCCTATAAGGACGACCCCTGCCGTGGTAGAACTGACCCCTAGAAGGAACAACACTAAAACCACCCGATCCACGAGGCCTCATGGCCTCCCCCTCACCCCGCTCTTGGCTTCGGACTAACTTTATCTGCCGTGCAATATCAATAACCTCATCGAAAGTAGTACCAGACACCATCTCCCTAGTAATAAGCAATCACAACTGATACATGAGGCCATCAATGAACCTCCTAATCCTCTCCCTATCAATGGGAACCATCCAAACTACATGATGGTCCAACTCAGAAGACAAGTACAGACGTCTCTGTACCGATCCAAAAGACTCTACTAAACCTGCTCATAACTCGTGAGACCTATGTAACCTAGGCTCTAATACCAGCTTGTCACGACCCAAAACCAAATCGTCGTGATGATGCCTATCGTGGAACTAGGCAACCCAATTACTCAGCCATTTCAATGCAGTAAAAACTTTTAGAAAATACAGAAGCAGTTAATATTTAAGGAAAACCTTTTAAAAAGCAGAAAAAAATTTGCAACTCAATACAAATCTCTCTCAAAAACTAAGGTGTCACCGAGTACATGAGCATCTGCAACAGAAGATAGTCTAATGCAATGTCTAAAGAGCAACACAAAAATATAAGTAAAGACAATGAAGGAGAGTCAAGGTCTGCGAATGCCATGCAGCTACCTCGATAGTCTCCAAAGATCTTGACTCCACAACTCAGCAGCCGCCATGACCGGAAGCACCTGGATCTGCACATGAGGTGCAAGGTGTAGCGTGAGTACAACCAACTCAATAAGTAACAAATCTAACATTTAGACTGAAAGTAGTGACGAACTCAACCGGTATCGTCTAATATAGAAATAACAGTCAACAGTTAAACTCAATACAGTAAGATAGATCAAATCTGAATGATATGAAGAATATAACTCCTCCACTTCTACATGCCAATGTACGTGCTGTATATGATGCACCATGCTGACAGCCTATTGTGTACACTCTCAAATGCTCAATCACTTAGTATTGTATATGGCCAATCCAACCCAGGGAAGATCCATCCCAAAATATATACATCAACTGACCATCAGTCATTCAGTACAGAGCAGGGATAATTCATCACGTGGGAAAGATCCATTCCTAGGTATAAATGCTTCAGACAAGATCCATGTCCAAGGAAGATTCATCTCTCAATATAAATTAACTGCACTCACTGGGGTGTGTGCAGACTCCGGAGAGACTCCTTCAGCCCAAATGCTATCATAAATTAGTATAAGCGTTGCAGCGTGCAGCCCGATCCCATAAATGTCACTCATAATCAGGCCATCGGCCTCACTCATTCATCAATCTCTCCAGTCTCCCTCACGGGCTCACAATATCATGAAACTAGCCCGAACATGATGATATGATGTATCAATAAATAACAACAGAGATTGAGAAATGATATGAAATGAATGAATATGACTAAGTACGAAATATCACTAAAACCAGTAAGTCAACAGCAAGAAACGATCACTGTGGGTTCCAACAATATCAATATATAGCATAAACATGATCTCCAGCATGGAATCGACCAGGTCACAATTCTCATGGTGCATGCCCGCACTTCTATCACTTGGCATGTGCATCACCTCAACACCAATCACAAAACACATAATTCAGAGTTTCGAACCCTCAGAGTGTAACGACCCGACCGGTCGTTTTGAGCTCCGGCACGTCATTCAGCAGTTTGAGGCCATGAGCGGCTTCATCTCAGGTATATTGACTTGTGTGTATGGTCAGAATTAAAATTCAGGAAGTTTGGAGTCAAATTTAAATGGAAATTCTCATTTTGAAAGCTTAAAATTGAAGAAAAGAACTAGGATTAGAATTTTGAGTAAACGACCTCGGAATTGGGATTTGAAAGTTCCAGCATGTTCGTATGATGATTTCGGACTTGGGCGTATGTCTGGATTTGGTTTTGGGTAACCCGTGAGCATTTCGGCGTATATTGTGAAAGTTAGTACTTTAGAAGAATTTCATAAATTTGGGTTGGAAGGCATTTCAGTGTTATAGATGTCCGTTTGGGATTTCGAGTCTGGGAATAGATCCGTATGGTGATTCTGGAGTTGGGAGCGCGATCGTAAGTGAATTCGGATGTTCGGAGGTCATTTTGAAGTCATTTGGCTAAATATAGAAATTTGAAGGTTTTTGAGAAAATTCGTCCGGAAGTGGAAATTTTGATATCGGGGTCGGAATGCGGTTCCGAAAGATGGGGCAAGTTCGTAATGTCGAATGTGACTTGTGTGCAAAATTTGAAGTCATTCCGGAATGATTTTGGTAAGGTTTGAGACACTTAGTCTCTTTTAAGGAGGTTTAAGTTGGAAAAGTCAACCGAACGTTGACTTATGTGTTAGAGGGATTGGATTTGAATTCCAATGATTCGGTTAGCTTCGGGGGATGATTTGTGACTTAGGAGTGTGATCAGAAGTAATTTTGGAGGTCCGGTGTAGAATTAGGCTTGAATTGGCGAAGTTAGTATTTTGGCGAATTCCGGTTGATAGGCGAGATTTTGATCCGAGAGTCCGAATGGAATTCAAAGAATTGCTGTAGCTTTGTTATGTCATTTGTAATGTGTGTGCAAAATTTCAGGTCATTCGGACATCGTTTGGTCGGGTTTTTGATCGAAAGTGTATTTTCAGAAGTTTTTGGAAACTTAGGCTTGAATTCGATGAGTTTTGGGTAATTTGATGTTGTTTGAGGTGTTTTGATGATTTGAGCAGGTTTTAATGATGTTATGAATTATGTTGGCATTTTTGGTCGGGGTCCCATGAGGTTCGGATAAGTTTTGAAAGAGTTTTTGGAAGATTTTTGCCGTTTTAAGCATAAGCATGTAATGATCCAAGGGTCCATTTTTAGTTCTAGAGATCCAAATTTGATTTCGAGACTTTCAGAATTTAAATCATGAATTATAGGACTGATCTGGATATTTTGGTTTAATTTCATCAAGTCACGATTGAGTTTTTGACGTGAAATGTGAGTTAATTGTTTAACGAGCGAAATGAGTATTGAACTGGGCAAACGAGCTCCGATTTGAGTTTCGATTGAAGGGTTGTGTTCATATTATTATTTTTGACTCATAGGAACAAGAATCTTCTAATTTCGAGTTCGTATGATGAAGTTAGAGCCTTTTTAGTGAAAATAAAAGCTGTTGCAATTTCTGCTGCTAAGCTGTCTTTGGACAGCAATGTGCAGTCGTGGAGCGTACTTCGGAGACCTATATCTCGGGATATATAAAGAGTTATATGGTGTACAACCTATCAAATTAAAGATCTTTGAGTCTAGTTTCTAAATCTTCAAATCGTTTGTTATTTGGATATTTATACAAGACGTTATGGGTGTTTAAACAGAAGGTGTCCGACAAGGAACAATTTTAATAGGATGTACAACTGGTATTGCACAAGTGCAAGGTACAACTCGATGAAGCACAGACAAATTCTTTTATACACGGATTTAGCTCACTTTTCTTCATTTCTTCAAAGTATGGACGATTTTTGGGGAGCTTCAAGAGGGGATTTTCATCATCAATGTGAAGATAAGTTATCCCCACCTATTTTGAGTTAAGTACATCAATTATGTATGGATTTGAGCATGAAAATTGTAGAAAAATTGAGGATTTAGGCCTAGGAATTTGAAAATAAGATTTGGTGATTTGAGGGGTCAAATGAACTCCGATTTTGGTAAATTTTATATGTACGGACTCGTGGCGAGACGAGAAATCCGGTGATGTGACTTTCGTAATTTTTCGAGAAGTGGGCCCCGGCTCGGGTTTTGCAAATTTCGTGATTTTCGATATTTTTTGAGTCTTTTCGATTGGGTTATATTCCCTTAGCCTATTGTAATATATTCCTTGTGGTTTTGACAAGATTCGACGCGCGAGGAGGTCGATTCGAAAGGAAAGGGCATCGCGGAGTAGACTTTTGGCCATCTTGAGGTGAGTAATAGATGTAAATGCTGTTTTGAGGGTTTGAAACCCCGGACTTTCACATCGTAACGCTATATTGAGGCGTGACACGCACTCCATGGCGAGTGAGGGGTCGGATACTATTGGGGATTGTGACTTGGTCCATCCCGTGTGATGTTTATACTATACTGGTGATTGATACACATACTTCATTGATATTACGGGGCTTGATGCCATGTTTGGGGCCTTGTGCCGATTTGTAAAATCCTTCGAGGATTGATATTACTGCTTAGCATGATTTGCATATCATTTAATTTCAGTCCAAGGTTTTAAATGTTGTTTTGCAAACTCAGCCATAATTCTAAGTGTTGAAAACTTAAATGATATTTTTAAATGTATTCCGGGCTGGGAACTTCTGTTTTGTAAATGCCCAAGGGGCTTATTATATTATTTTTTGGACTGATTATAAAGTGACTTGAAACAGTGGTAACAATGACACTGTGTGATATACTTGAAACAGTGGTAACAATGACACTTTGTGATATACTTGAAACAGTGGTAACAATGACACTGTGTGATATACTTGAAATAGTGGTAATAATGACACTGGATGATATACTTGAACAGTGGTAACAATGACACTGTATGATATAAATTGGTCAGGTAACAATGGCTGACCGTTCAGGTAACAATGACTGACCAAGATATTGCGTTTGGGCTGTAGGAGCCCCTCCGGAGTCTGTATACACCCCCAGTGAGTGCCGTCGACGATAAATAAATATGGATGGCTCGGGCTGCACGCCGCAGTGGGTACTGGAATGTACCATCATATGCATTGCATTGCATTCATGTATTTGTATTTATACTGGTGTTTAGCTGCTCAGTTCCATATGTTGTTGTATATTTGGATTTTAGCTTACTTTGTGTATTTACTGGATTTTCTTATCTTCGGACTGTAGTTACTTTTATTACTCACTGGGTCGGAGTACTCACTTTACTCCCTGCACCTTGTGTGCAGATCCAGGGCAGTCTCAGGCTCAGTAGATCAAGTTGATCAGCAGATCCAGCCTCTGGGAGTATCGAAGTAGCTGCACGGCGTTCACAGCCATTGATCTTCTACCTCATATCCTATCTCTTTATTTCCGCATTATCAGACTTTGGATATACCATGTATTGGAATGATATTCTGTATTCTAGAGGCTCAGATTCGTGACACCGGGTCCTAGTGAGATTATATTGTGTATTTTGTTAAAATCTTCAGTACTTTAATCTTGCTTAATTGATATTTTTTCCGCTATTTTTGATAAATTGGGTTAAGTGTTGAATAATGGTCGGGCTTGCCTAGTAGTGTGCTGGGCGCCATCACGACCGGGATTTGGGTCGCGACAAGTTGGTATCAGAGCCTAGGTTACTTGGTCTCATGAGTCATGAGCCGGTTTAGTAGAGTCTCGCAGATCGGTACGGAGACGTCTGTACTTATCCTCGGGAGGCTGCAGAACCTTTAGGAAAACTTCACATTCTTGAATTCTTATCGTGCGTCATCGATTCAGCTTGAAATGAAACTTTTGAAATTCCTTCCGCGTGATCGTATGCACCAACGGGCGCTCAGTATCAGATGTGTCTCGATGGCTTTTGATTCCCCGATCGAGGGGCGAGGTGTAATCTCTGTGAGTTTGAAGTTAGACCAGTCAGGAGGACTTGAGGCCAAATCTTTGCCAATGGCTTGAGCACCGAGGTGGTTATTTTGTGAGCAAGTGTTTTGAACTCATATGTTCATTATTGTCCTTGTTAGCCGGAATGGCGGTTGGATATCTACGTGATGAGTATGTTAGTATTGCGAGGTGTATTTGTACGACTTGGTAGTGGCGAAGAAGCCTACTGGATAGTAGATGAACCGTTAAGTGATTCGTTTCTTATTGTGATTTGTTGAGTAGCCCGAGTTATGGGCGCGTGAAAAATATTTTTCGTGTCTCCTAGTTAGATAAGTCTGGGAGCTGAGATCGCTTCCGTAAATGTATTATGACGAAACTGTTGAGTCAAGGAGACCACCTTGAAGGTTAAAAATATTAAAGGAAGAATATGTTCCTGCTTGGTTGAATAGCCCAATAATGGAGGGTTGAAGGGTATTTTTTATGTGTTATGATTCAAATAGGTGCAACACATGTCCATGTATCAATTTAGATTTATGTAATTGATATGCATTGTGATACGTTGTCAAGTTGTGGATGTGTTATTAGGATGGTTTTGGTGATTCTCTGGCAGGTGGATAGGACCAATTACAAAGGAGGCTCTGCCGAAATTTTTGAAAAATTTAGGACTTAGTAAGTGGGCTTAGCTGTTGTGTGAGTAAATGCAAAAATTGCAGAAGAGTTAAAATTCCAGATGATTCGTGTTTCCACGAGCTTATGATGGAGTGAGTTTAATCTCACCATGATATTACGCCAGCAATCGAGTATATGTGTTGTGATCTATAGCTTCGAGCCAAGTTGGGGAGCTTGCTATTGATTAGTTGATTGCACGGTTTATTACCTGCGTGAATTCTGGTTATTGGCATATTGGTGAGTTATTGCAGCTACGGAAAAAGACCATGAGTGGTAATTTGAGTAAATGAATTGTTGGATGCATGCTATGGTTAGCCTTATTGGCTCATGTTCAGACTTGAGGGAAGATTCATGATTTATGCCTCGTATAGGTGCAGGCTTCGAGGGAAGTGATCCCTCTGGGTGCTTTATTGAGAGGGTATTCATATGTTATAAAATTCAGTAGAGTCGGTTGCATTCGGGGCCAAGTCAGAGCTGGGTGGCTCTCAATAGCGGTCCTAGTTAATTCAAGAGGTAAAGTGTGGTGCCTAATGATTTTGAGTCTATAAGTACAGTTAAGAGTCAAGATTTTGAAGCAGCTTATGAAGAAAGGCACATAATGTTCTATGATGTTTTGACTTGTGGTGTAGCATTTGAGAGACATGAAATGGTCATGGTATTTGAGACAGCATGGTCTCGTGATTTAGGGTCACTCGGGGTGAGTTTGGTTGAAATAAGTTAGGTGTTAAAGGGAGATATTATTATTTCTAAGGCAATCAAGGATAAATTGGAAGGAAGTAGATTGATTAGCCATAGTTGAGTTGGTATACTGGTGTCAGTGATCGGTTCGTTCAGCGTGATCGAGTTATGCATGTGAGGCTTGTCGGCCGCAGTGATTGATGTTATTCTGAAGCATTCTTTTGTTAGGGCCTATTATGAGTAGGCGGATCCCAGAAAGTGTTATGGTGGCTTGGACAACTACTTAGAGATTGGCATATTCGACAATTATGAGGATTCGCCTGTATGCTGCTATAATTCTCCTGAAGTGAGTTAAATGGAAAGTCTTATGTGATGAAGTATTAGCCTATCGGCTGTTCCAGAGTTGTGATGGAAATTGCGTCTATCGTAATTGGCAAGTGAGGTGTAGTGAGTGGTATGGAATTTGAAGTAAGGACCAAGGTTGCAGTTTGGTCAATGACTATGATGTCACGATCTCGGATGAGCAGTATATGAGTTTCAGTGTTTTGAGTAAGATGGGTATTGACGTCAGTATCACTTGAGGTCGGTGTTTTGTGAGAAAGGCTTTGCATCCTGGTTAGGGATTCTTGATCGCTTTTCAGCGTTAGTGCAGCCGATGGTTTGGATGTGCAGACCCGTTAATTATTTCGGAAGATGGTGGGAGCTTGTCCCATAGGAATATTGTATAAGTGTGACATGTAGTCACTTGATTAATTAGAAATTTAAACCAAGTATGAGGATTTTGGTAATATCATCCATTTGAGAATTATGCCTGGAGGGCACTCTGTTTATTTGGTTATGGGCCTGTGAAAGATTATTGGTCTAGCTTGGCACGATCAGGATCGACTTGAGGTCGGTGGATAGATTTAAATGTGGAAGTGAGCCTTACGTCAGGCCAGTTGTGTTTATTTCAGCAATGCGCTCTTTATGGAAGGATAGTCGCAGTCTTATTTCGTGGTCAGTTAATTCATGTAAAGATATATTGCACCGTATGAGTTGTGAGACGGCTTGGTAAATTCCTTATGTGTTGAGGTTCCGCTCAGCGGTGATGTTATATGAGCAGGATGAGACTTAGATCATGTATCGCACCTCAGTTGTGCTTGAGTTTGTAGCCTATAACGCTATATGTTTCCTTGGGAATGATATTATGCACCTTAGTGTGTTTATGACCGATGTTCGGTATTTTGATGTGATGAGCTATTCAGCTCGACGTATATCTCCTTATGTGAGTTCTATATGTGGATCGGGTGGCACACCGCCATGGGTATGTTGTTTGGATCGGGTTGCACGCTGCAACAGTGTGATGTTCAGTTCAGTGCCCATATTTGCTTTTGTGTGTTCTGTTTCCTTGTTTTCTGAGGAAGTCTATGTTAGTGTGCGAGTTGAGTAGTTCCTTCTAGAGTTCGCCTTCCTTTTGTATCGCGTTCGAATTGATAGCATATTGGCACATTGTGGCATCTTGTGGGATTTTTGTAGGTGGATTATTGCCTGAGCCGTTCATACTGGGTGAGACGAGGTTACTAGATTTGGGGTCAGTGCAAACTGATTATATGAAGTATATTATAGAGCAAAGATCATTCTTTGGTTTGGGACAAGGTAATAGAACTTGTTAGGAGTGTAGATCCAATGAATTGTTGATTCAGCAGTTGGTTGTGAATTTTGACACATCTCTTCAGTCGTATCGGTGTTGAAAAAAAAAAACTAGAGCAAGACCTGTGTAGATCATGAGATGCAATGGGAGCATCAGATTCGTGGAATTTCGACTATTATGTTTAAAGAATGTTATTGTGGTTCTATAAGTAAAGTGATGCAAAGTGTGAATTCAGCAAAGTTATGCAGTCATGTTTGGGTACAACGTGTGGAGATTGATATGGTGGTCGTATGATGGAAACAGGCTTGGCAGGGAAATTCAGGATGTTGGAATTGGGCCTAATGACTTATTTGCTTGAATAAATAAGTATATCTACAGAATTATCGAGCTAATGTGCTCAACGGAGTAGTGGTAGCATGGGAAGGTGCATGATGTGTTAAACAAGTGATTTCAGACTACTTCAGTGTAGTTCTCAGCACGTTCGAGGACGAACGTATGTTTAAGTGGGGGAGATTGTAACGACCCGACCGGTCGTTTTGAGCTCCGGCGCGTCATTCAGCAGTTTGAGGCCATGAGCGGCTTCATCTCAGGTATATTGACTTGTGTGTATGGTCAGAATTAAAATTCAGGAAGTTTGGAGTCAAATTTAAATGGAAATTCTCATTTTGAAAGCTTAAAATTGAAGAAATGAACTAGGATTAGAATTTTGAGTAAACGACCTCGGAATTGAGATCTGAAAGTTCCAGCATGTTCGTATGATGATTTCGGACTTGGGCGTATGTCCGGATTTGGTTTTGGGTAACCCGTGAGCATTTCGGCATATATTGTGAAAGTTAGTACTTTAGAAGAATTTCATAAATTTGGGTTGGAAGGCATTTCAGTGTTATAGATGTCCGTTTGGGATTTCGAGTCTGGGAATAGATCCGTATGGTGATTCTGGAGTTGGTAGCGCGATCGTAAGTGAATTCGGATGTCCGGAGGTCATTTTGAAGTCATTTGGCTAAATATAGAAATTTGAAGGTTTTTGAGAAAATTCGACGGGAAGTGGAAATTTTAATATCGGGGTCGGAATGCGGTTCCAAAAGATGGGGCAAGTCCGTAATGTCGAATGTGACTTGTGTGCAAAATTTGAAGTCATTCCGGAATGATTTTGGTAAGGTTTGAGACACTTAGTCTCTTTTAAGGAGGTTTAAGTTGGAAAAGTCAACCGAACGTTGACTTATGTGTTAGAGGGCTCGGATTTGAATTCCGATGATTCGGTTAGCTTCGGGGGATGATTTGTGACTTAGGAGTGTGATCAGAAGTAATTTTGGAGGTCCGGTGTAGAATTAGGCTTGAATTGGCGAAGTTAGTATTTTGGCGAATTCCGGTTGATAGGCGAGATTTTGATCCGAGAGTCCGAATGGAATTCAAAGAATTGCTGTAGCTTTGTTATGTCATTTGTAATGTGTGTGCAAAATTTCAGGTCATTCGGACATCGTTTGGTCGGGTTTTTGATCGAAAGTGTATTTTCGGAAGTTTTTGGAAACTTAGGCTTGAATTCGATGAGTTTTGGGTAATTTGATGTTGTTTGAGGTGTTTTGATGATTTGAGCAGGTTTTAATGATGTTATGAATTATGTTGACATTTTTGGTCGGGGTCCCATGAGGCTCGAATAAGTTTTGAAAGAGTTTTTGGAAGATTTTTGCCGTTTTGAGCATAAACATGTAATGATCCAAGGGTCCATTTTTAGTTTTAGAGATCCAAATTTGATTTCGAGACTTTCAGAATTTAAATCATGAATTATAGGACTGATCTGGATATTTTGGTTTAATTTCATCAAGTCGCGATTGGGTTTTTGACGTGAAATGTGAGTTAATTGTTTAACGAGCGAAATGGGTATTGAACTGGGCAAACAAGCTCCGAATTGAGTTTCGATTGAAGGGTTATGTTCGTATTATTATTTGTGACTCATAGGAACAAGAATCTTCTAATTTCGAGTTTGTATGAGGGAGTTAGAGCCTTTTTAGTGAAAATAAAAGTTGCTGCAATTTCTGCTGCTAAGCTGTCTTTGGACAACAATGTGCAGTCGTGGAGCGTACTTTGGAGACCTATATCTTTTGATCTACAAGGAATTTTGAAATGATTCAAAAACGAAAGTTGTATCCCTTCGTATCTAGTTTCCAGAAAGCTAAAGAAATAGTAATTTGGACATTTGTAGAGAAAGTTATGATTGATTAAAGATGACTGGTGGAGTAGTTTCTCCAGAAATTTTCTGATTTCATGGAGCCGATTTAGAAGCTCATATCTCGGGATATATAAAGAGTTATATGGTGTACAACCTATCAAATTAAAGATCATTGAGTCTAGTTTCTAAATCTTCAAACCGTTTGTCATTTGGATATTAATACAAGACGTTATGGGTGTTTAAACAGAAGGTGTCCGACAAGGAACAATTTTAATAGGATGTACAACTGGTATTGCACAAGTGCAAGGTACAACTCGATGAAGCACATACAGATTCTTTTATACACGGATTTAGCTCACTTTTCTTCATTTCTTCAAAGTATGGACGATTTTTGGGGAGCTTCAAGAGGGGATTTTCATCATCAATGTGAAGGTAAGTTATCCCCACCTATTTTGAGTTAAGTACATCAATTATGTATGGATTTGAGCATGAAAATTGTAGAAAAATTGAGGATTTAGGCCTAAGAATTTGAAAATAAGATTTGGTGATTTGAGGGGTCAAATGAACTCCGATTTTGGTAAATTTTATATGTACGGACTCGTAGCGAGACGAAAAATCCGGTGATGTGAGTTTCGTAATTTTTCGTGAAGTGGGCCCGGGGCTCGGGTTTTGCAAATTTCGTGATTTTTGATATTTTTCGAGTCTTTTCGATTGAGTTATATTCCCTTAGTCTATGGTAATATATTCCTTGTGGTTTTGGCAAGATTCGACGCGCGAGGAGGTCGATTCGAAAGGAAAGGGCATCGCGGAGTAGACTTTTGGCCATCTTGAGGTGAGTAATAGATGTAAATACTGTTTTGAGGGTTTGAAACCCCGTACTTTCACATCGTAACGCTATATTGAGGCGTGACACGCACTCCATGGCGAGTGCGGGGTCGGATACTATTGGGGATTGTGACTTGGTCCATCCCGTGTGGTGTTTATACTATACTGGTGATTGATACACATACTTCATTGATATTACGGGGCTTGATGCCATGTTTGGGGCCTTGTGCCAATTTGTAAAATCCTTCAAGGATTGATATTACTGCTTAGCATGATTTGCATATCATTTAATTTCAGTCCAAGGTTTTAAATGTTGTTTTGCAAACTCAGCCATAATTCTAAGTGTTGAAAACTTAAATGATATTTTTAAATGTATTCGGGGCTGGGAACTTCTGTTTTGTAAATGCCCAAGGGGCTTATTATATTATTTTTTGGACTGATTATAAAGTGACTTGAAACAGTGGTAACAATGACACTGTGTGATATACTTGAAACAGTGGTAACAATGACACTATGTGATATACTTGAAATAGTGGTAACAATGACACTGGATGATATACTTGAACAGTGGTAATAATGGCACTGTATGATATAAATTGGTCAGGTAACAATGGCTGACCGGTCAGGTAACAATGACTGACCAAGATATTGCGCTTGGGCTGTAGGAGCCCCTCCGGAGTCTGTACACACCCCCAGTGAGCGTCGTCGACGATAAATAAATATGGATGGCTCGGGCTGCACGCTGCAGTGGGTACTGGAATGTACCATCATATGCATTGCATTGCATTCATGTATTTGTATTTATACTGGTGTTTAGCTGCTCAGTTCCATATGTTGCTGTATATTTGGATTTTAGCTTACTTTGTGTATTTACTGGATTTTCTTATCTTCGGACTGTAGTTACTTTTATTACTCACTGGGTCGGAGTACTCACTTTACTCCCTGCACCTTGTGTGCAGATCCAGGGCAGTCTCAGGCTCAGTAGATCCAGTTGATCAGCAGATCCAGCCTCTGGGAGTATCGAGGTAGCTGCACGGCGTTCACAGCCATTGATCTTCTCCCTCCTATCTTATCTCTTTATTTCCGCATTATCATACTTTGGATATACCATGTATTAGGATGATATTCTGTATTCTAGAGGCTCAGATTCGTGACACCGGGTCCTAGTGAGATTATATTGTGTATTTTGTTAAAATCTTCAGTACTTTAATCTTGCTTAATTGATATATTTTTCCGCTATTTTTGATAAATTGGGTTAAGTGTTGAATAATGGTCGGGCTTGCCTAGTAGTGTGCTGGGCGCCATCACGATCGGGATTTGGGTCGCGACACAGAGCCAAGTTTAGAAGTGTTACTTACCTCAATTCGAGCAAAACTTCACTCCAACACGCCTTTGCCTCGCAAATCGGCCTCTAAATATCCCGAATCTAGCCATAAGCAGCACAATACAATCAATATGGGCTAAAGGAATAAATTCCATAAGAAATTACGAAGGTATAACTCAAAAATTCGAAATCGTTTCAAAGCCGGCCCCCGGGCTCACGTCTCGAAATCCAATAAAATTTATAAAACCTGAAAGCCCATCCAACCACGAGTTTAACCATACCAAATTTATCAAAATTCGACACCAAATTGCCACCCAAATCCCCAAATCAAACTCTCTAAATCCCTAGCCTCAATTCCCCAAATTACACCTAAAAAATACACCAACTAGGTGGAAAAATCAATGAGAAAACATAATTATTGAAGAAATTTAACCACAAGTAACTTACCTCAAGAATCCCTTCAAAATCCCTCTTAAAAATCGCCTAAATCCGAGTTTGCAAAGTCAAAAAATGATAAAACTCTTGGAACCCAACGTTTATATTCTACCCAGGCTTTTCGCACATGCGGCCAACTTAGCCACTTTTGTGGCGTCATAGAAGCGACCGACCAACCACATATGTTGTTCCTTCCACTCCTGTGGTCCCTCTCTATACTTCTGCGGACTCATTTTTGCGAGAAAACCTCTGCTTCTATGGAACCCAACTCCACTGCCCCTTTCCGCTTCTACGGTCCTCCTGCCGCATCTGCGGTCACGCAGGTGTGGAAAAACCTTCGCAGTTGTGACCTTCTACTCACCTCTCTTCAGACTCCGCATCTATGAACCCTACCCCGCACCAGCGAGCTCGCATCTGCGGTTCCCACTCCGCAGGTGCGATTACACCAGTAGTTGCAAAACTTCAGAAATTCTTCAACTTCAAAACTTTGGTCCGTTAACCACCCGAAATCAACCCGAGGCCCCCCAGGACCTCAACCAAACATACTATCAAGTCCCAAAATATCATACGAACTTAGTCGAACCCTAAATTACCTCAAACAACATAAAAGACATGAATCGTACATAGATTCAAGCATAATGAACTTTGAAACTTTTAATTTCTACAACCGACGTCGAAACCTATCAAACCATGTCCGATTGAACCCAAATTTTACACACAAGTCACAAATGACACCACGGACTTACTCCAACTTTCGGAATCTCAATCCGACCCCGATATCAAAAAGTTTACCCCCGGTCAAACTTCCCAAAAATTTAACTTTCGGCATTTTAAGCCTAATTCCACTATGGACCTCCAAATCACAATCCGGACACGCTTTTAAGTCCAAAATCATCCAACGGAGCTAATGGAACCATCAAAAGTCAAATCCGAGGTTGTTTACACATAAGTCAACATCCGGTCAACTTTTCCAACTTAAGCCTCCAACCTTGAGACTAAGTATCTCAATTCATTCCGAAATCCTTCCGAACCCGGACCGACTAACCCGGTAAGTCATATAACAGCTGTAAAGCACAAAAGGAGCACTAAATTGGGAAACATGACTACAACTCTCGAAACGACCGGTCGGATCGTTACAATAGTACGACATTTAGCATAGACTTTTAATGCCTCACCCATGGCGAATTTAAGGTTATGTGTATTGTGTTTATCTAAATACACTACTTTTGATACTTATTACTTACTATAAATTAGTCTTAGTGTCTTACGGTACGCGCATTGCGCATGTAACATATCTAATGAGTATAAAACTTTTAAAAAATTATATAAATATTATTTTAAAATTAAAATAAATGTGTAAATTTATTTCAACAAAGAATATTGATTCTATATAGCTAATTCAGTAAGGAATATCCATTTATACATCCATTCTCTATGTTTTCTTTTAGCTCTTTTAACTACTACCTTAAATTACTTATGAATAAATGTATCTAATTTATATCTGTTAATTTCAATATATGAATTTATCCTATTTGTATTTTACTTTTCGAGTATTGTAATTGGATTTGTGTATTTAATATGTGTATAAATTTACGATATGTACTCAACTTTCTGAAATAATTAACTTAAAGTACATTATAGTACTTATTACTTTAAATTAAAATACTACTATTATTTTCTAAACGTAAGCATGTCGTATTAAACTTATTTACATATATTTTCATACTCGACCGAGTGTGTTGTAAGTTTTGTTTACATATTATAGTAATCTTCAATTTTTGAAGACTTAAAATTAGCTTTAAAATTTTATTAGCAGATTTCTAACACGTTTATATACATTTTGTCTAATACACATAAGAAAAAGTCACAATTACTTTACATAATTTATTTAAGGAAAAGATTTATAAGTAAATTTTTATGTAGGTTTTAAATTCCTAAAATTTAGGAGTTTTTATATATGCAGTTCGAATAAGAGAAGATTTATTAACCAAATTTAGTTAATTTGAAAGTCTTAAATATTAGTATAATAATTAAACTACAATTATAACCAATATAAAATCTATTTTTAAAGGGTAAAAAGGCGAACGATATTTCGCTAAGGGGCTTCGTGCTTTTAATATAGTACTAGTTTCTGGACACGTGCATTGCACGTGTGTTTCATGTCAATTGGTTGAAAGCTTCTTAAAACGGAAAAGATAATATTAAATCTTGCGCACAATAAGTAATCAAAATTTTGAAAGCAAAAACACATGCTAAAATTGATGAATAGTCAAGTCGTGTAATCAGCTACTAATGCTTGCATTAGGGTAGGTTGCTTACATCACATCCCATGGGGTGCGACCCTTCCCAAACCTTACGTAAACGCAGAATACTTTGTCCACCGCGTTGACCTTTAGTCATCCTATTCGAATGACTATATTTTTTGTCACAGTATTAAAATGTGAAACTACCACTAAAATCAAATCACATAAAATATCAATTACAATATATGTAAGAGAATTTCTCACATTAATTCCACTTGACTTCAAGCTATTGGTTAGTCTTTTCATCTTTACCTAGTGTATGATGTATTCAATTTTGCATTTAATATCAATATTTTTTTTTAAATTTTATTGCATAGTATGTGAGGCTTCTAAATTTGCGGTTGATTCTAAACCTCGTAGTTGGAAAATGACTATCCTTTACTATCTCCTTTTTGTTAGTAATTTTCTTCACTCTTTTAATACTCTAATAAATATTAATATATGCAATCGATTGCTAGAATCTATATCTATACTATTTTAAAAGAACGAAGATTCTTAGCGAAATATCGTTCGTCTTTTTTACCCTTTGTTAGTACACTTTATAATGGATAAAATAGTAACTACAAATACATTATCTTTTTGAAAAAAATAATGCCGTAGCATAAAAAAATAATTAACAGAAGAAGTAAGATTCTCCTTCTTTAATTGCTATCTTTAATACTACAAAGAGTGCACCGTCAATTTTTTTCGTTGGTTAAAAAGAAAAAATAATAAGACAATAACTAGGATACCCATTAATATCCTAATAAAAAAGTCAAATTTATTGTAGTTAAAAAAGAAAAACAATATTTGAGATAAACTTTCTAAATCTTAGATTGTTCGGGTAGTTTTTTAATAATAAATGACTTCATGAATTTGTAGTGACAAATGTTCTTGTGGTTTCTATATAACTATCAATTCAAGTGTGTAATTACAAATCAAGTTAAATGATATTCTTGTAGTTTTTTTATAAGTACTATATTTATATTATAAACTTTATTATGTGTATTACATGAGAAATATCAGTGCTTAGCACGTTTAATTTCTGTGAACTTTTGCAAAAAGATCTAACGATTTTTTTTAACATAAAATTAGAAACATAAGACTTAACTATTTACTAAAAAGTAATCGTTTAAAAAAATATAACAAGGTACAATTGATAGAGTGCATGGATCAAAACTATAAAAAAGAAGAAGAAGAAGAAATTGGCATCATTATTGGAGATGCTAGGAATATGGATGTCACTAAAAATTTATAATTATGGAATATGGATGTCAATAATAATTGCTACAGATCTAAAATATGTCGTCTAGATCTGCACCGTAATGCTATATAATAGGTTTTTTCAATTGAATATAAGACTTTAATCTTCTTGATAATGTTCGACACCTTCATCTCGCAAACATACAACTTGTTTGGTCAAATCCTCATAATTTGTTTCTTTTTCTTGGGTTAAATTATAATTTTTATAGTACTTTTTTTTATTAAAGAAATAGATAATTTTACATTTTGTTTGTGAAAAAAATACATTTTGTCAGTTAACTGATTCCGTTTGTGTTTTCTAAAATAAACTTGAGAGTATATACTTTTCAAAAGGATTTGAAAAAAGAAAAATCTCTTAAGCACGATAACTTGTGAAAATGTACTAATGAAATTGTAAAGCTGACACAAATATTGACTAAGATGATTGAGGACTTCTATTGTCATTATTTCTTTATTTGTTGAGTTAGTTAAATATGATCAATGCTCGTCATTTTTAGGAACTCACATTTTTTAACTTTTATTTTATAACTCAAACGGTATTTGTTAATATAGTACGTACTATTTATGTAATTTTTCACAAATATATATTTATTAAGATAAGTTACACGTGCAACGCACGTATTCTAATACTAGTTTCTTCTAAAACAAGACTTCCATATTTTCTCCTTTTTTTTTTGTCTAAATATATTCTTCATGTTTCGTTCTATTGAATTACAAAAATATAATGAACAAACATTACCTTAAAGCTACAACAGTTATCAAAAGGAAACAATTATCCCAAGCAAGTGTTACACAAAATTAACCCATATTCTTTAAATGTTTATTGCTCTATAGAGAAAAGAAAAGGAATATTACAACTCTAATAATGGAAGCAGACCTTTTCATTTCATCCCGAAAGCAAAAAGTAAATTCATAGCTAAAGGAGAAAAAAGAAAAAAACAAATAAAGAAAATAAAATATGATAAATAAGAATAAGTGCATTAGATTTAAGATTTTAGGGGTATAAATTATACTCCATAGATACATTTGCTAGGTCTCCTTTAAATATAGGCACAAAGAGACATCATATCCTTTGGCCACATGTATGGGGAAGATAGTATTTGTAATTGGTTAACAAGGAACAAAACAACTGGAAAGCAATAACACTGTCGAACATAAACTAAATCCACTGAGGTTTCTTTTATCTGGGGGTTGTTACTGGATTTGAGCAAAATAAACCAAATAAGAAGAGCAGACTTTTACGAGCAAAAGGAGACGTTAAGTGACATGAATTCACTTTAGTATTCTTCCTCCGGTTTGTTCCATTGCTTCAAAAATCATTTTACAATCTTTCGTGATGGCGTATCCTCTGATAAAAGCATTCTTTACATATAAAACAGAAAAAATAGGATTTAAGATGATAATAATTAAGAATTTTAATATATAGATCCATGGACAGGTAACAAATAACAAAAAACATCATTCCAAGTATAAATAATGCATCTAGTTAGAAACAACTGGATTCATAATTCAAAATTCATACTTCAAAATGAATACATATAATTTTACAACTTATGTAGATTGTAGCATGCATATATAAGAAATAAATATAACACTTATGATGAAGCTTATAGTACCTTAGATGAATATAGAACATCCGAGAAGTCAACCGGCCTTCAAGAAAAAGAGTTCATTAGAGGAGAAGTAAGATTTCTATAATTTAATTAACGGAGTATTTGAAAACCACAACCAGAAGATGTAACTCAGGGACCTTGAAGACTTAATTGTACCCGATGAATTGCATTTCGTATCTGCAAGAAAAATTAGCTATTAGAGAAACAATACACAGTAAATTATTAATGAAAAAACATAAACTAACAATTATATAATATCTAGACATAGCTGATATAAAAAGGTAATAAAAAAGAAGGGTTGGGGAGAAAATAAGGAGATGCATGTTGTAGGGAAGAACTGTAGCATGATATTGGAAATTGATTATATCTACCATGTTTGATAAGAAAAGAAAAGTACAATAAAAGCATAGGAATCATAATCGATTCTTTTTCATCTTATTAATAACGTCTGAGATTACCAACTTCACAAATTCCCCAGATTTTGATAGAAACAAAGAGAAGTGCGTAGTTGGACAACAATTAAGAGTCGTTATAGAAATTAATAGTAATTTATTGCAGTACAATTTTATCTTTTAGGTTGACATAAAACGTATATTTGCAACACGTATGGGAAAGTTAAGTATTGTTCTTAAGTGAAGGTAATATTGTGATTTAACTTTTAAAGGTTATTATGGTAAATTAACTTCACCCAAAAATCTTCATGCTTGTAATATAGTATGATAAATAGATAGATATATCTATATACAAATATTTATTACGTTGCAATATGCAGTAAATAAACACATAATTTTAAAAAATATAATGACTTCAATATTAAAAACTAGATTGATTCCATAGAATTTAAATTAATCCCGGATCCGCCTATGGCCTTACCTCAATTTCATAACTAGGTAAAAGGTATTTTCTCCGGTCTACTTTAATTGATTTTTGATGGTTTTCACACATATTAAGGAAGTCACATTTTAGCATTAATTAACAATAAAAATGACTATATTAACCTTAATTTATTCATTAAAATATAACAAATACTTGTTTGCTCTTTATTCCAAGGGCAACTTTGAAAAAAATAAGTTAATTCCTTCTTGATATGTGAAAAAATTAAATATTGTGGACCACAAACGAAAGACTAAAAAATCAATTAAAGTGAACCGGAGGGAGTATAATGTAGTTTTCGATGTATCAGATAGCAGTTTCCAATCGTCTGTGTAATCTATGAGGCTGTTTTGGATTTGCTTCTAAAAACTATTCCCCCCGTTCATAATAAGTGACTTTTTTTGCTTTGGCATACCCCTTAAGGAAATTCTAACTCCTTGAAAAAAAATTACTTTAATTAAACCCTTAACTAAAATTTCCATATTGTTAACTTGATATATTGCGATTTGTAAATAAAGGCAAATTTGGAAAATAAAATTAATATCTTCTTGATTATGTAAAAGAACACTTATTTTGGACTAAATCAAAAGGCCAAAATGTCAGATATTGTGGACCGGAGGGAGTATCTTATAAGCTAAAGAGATTTTACCTTCCTATATTACATATGAAACTTTATTACCTTCCCTAATCAAGTTTTAACTTAATTACATGGCCATATACAATTTACCAATTATATACAAATTAGCTTTAAATGAGTTTCCCTTTATATTAGGAATTGAATATGGAATTAGTTATTTCTCATCCTTGTTCTCTCTCCTGCACACACTCTCTCTCTCTCTCTCACTCTTTCTCTCTTTGTCTCTCTTTGTCTCTCTATCTCTCATTCTCTATTCTTTTCCCAATTTTTCTTCCTAGATATTCTCTACTTTTTATCCTTTCATGTTGTATATATTTTTAATGGAATTCATCAGTGGATTCCAATCGTTTTACTATAGAGTTTTAACTTAGCAATTTCCTTTCATGTTGCATAATTAGTATTCAAATTGAAATTGTCAATTAATAAATTTTGAAGGTGTTTGACTCTCCACCACTAACAACCATTAAAAAACTTTGAAGCTTTGAATTCGAATTTGAATTTTCAAAAATCATTGTTTGTTTGGATTGGGTGTTGTTGCAAATAATTGGGAATATTGTTTGGAGTTTATATCTCAATTTTGAGGGTGTTTGGTGAATATTAGACTTGATTTTTAACTGAATTTTAGATTGAAATTCGAAGAAGAAGAACACATGACACACAATAGTTACGAATTTGTGTTAAAGTTGTATATAATTTATATTTAAATTGTATTCTGTTGTAGTTATATATTTTTTTTATTTGAATGTTGTATGAAAATTAAAAAATAATTATATAATATATGAATCGTTACGTGAAATTTGTATTTAAGTTATAAATAATGTCTTTATTACATAAAGTTATTTATATGTATCAAAAATGTATTAAGAAAGGAAGTTTTGATTGGAATTTCAGAGAGGAAGAAGTACACACCATATAAAAAATATGTACAAACCATGTACAAAATACATATTGTATAAAATTTGTATGAAAGTTGTATTTAGGTTGTGTGATATTGTAATTGTATTTAACTGGATAAATATAATATATGAAAGTTGTGGATAAGTTGTATACTGTATAATTAATTGTTCTTCTCACCCGGACATTTTTACCTTTCTCTAAAAACTGTATATGAACATCATTAGTCCAAAGTGAGAGACGAAATAAATTCATGAACTCAAAATGGATTCAAAATTAGCAAAGATTATCTTGAATTAACAAATATTGAGTAGTCAAGGCATAGGTATTTTGACCACTGTTTTAAAAGGTTTTTTCGGGACTCGTCCCGGGGCGGGGCACTATCAAAACGCCTTAAGACTCATGTGTGGGGCTTAGTTCTCTGAGGCTTACGCCCCAAGCGCCCGACGGTGCGCCCTAAACATGCCTAACGCTCAACGCTCGGGACTCGCCTAACAGTTCCTATGCAAATCATGTACTGAATTCACTAATTTGCACTGTTAACTATCAAAATTCTTTAACAAATGAATGATTAAAGTTCTTTTTATTATAGAAATATAAAAACTGTGAATGATTCAAATAACGAAATATATTATTGCATACTTACTAATTAACAACATCTTGAGGGTGAATATCATTTGAATATTTCTTCTAAAAATAGATAACCAAAATTTACATAGATCTACATGTCTTAGTTCCATGTCACTCAAAATTATCATAAATTTTTTATTTTACTATTTAAAAATAATTTTATATTTACTCATGAAGGAGTAATATTTTAAATTATAGTATTGAAAAATTTATTGTGTATTTACTTTTAAAGAGGTAAAATATGCAGTTTGATAATATTTTTAAGAAATTATAATTTTAATTGTTTGAAAGTTAAGAGGTTGGAGTTTATTTATATTTCATAGTAACTTTAACAATATTGTATTATTTATACTTGTAAAGCATGCTAAAATTTTATTTTAAATGCGTTTCTTTATTCTTTTTAGTTTCCTTGACCTTTTAATGCATCTCTTTATATTTATTGTGTTATAATGCTATACTATTATTTATTCATAAATTTAAAAAATTAAAGATTCGTGGGACTTACGCCCCATGCCTCGAAACTTTCGCCTCGCCCCGTATTAAGTAAAACGCCTCGCTCACGCCCTCGCCTTTTAAAACACTGATTTTGACATTATTGTAAGCCTCATGTTTAAAAGACATGAAAGTGATCTGTAAAATATTTATGTGAAATATTTGATATAATTCTCGTGCAAGGCAGTCGATAATTAACGGTACAAGAAAGCATTTTCACTTAGTGGCTTCATGATTTTTGCTTTGAAGAAGATACGAAGTATCCCATTAAATTTCTGTAACTGAATCCCATAAAACTGAAATTAATTGTGTAACAAAATCCCATAATTTAAGACATTAATAATGGATTGTTCGCGGAGAGAGGCGGCAGAGAATAGGGAAAAAGGAGAGGAGAGAAAAAAAGGAAAATGGTGTAACTGAATCCCCTAATTTAAGGCACTAATAATGGATTGTATCTAAATTGTAAGCAATCCTTGTTTAGGGCGGGTAATATACAAAAAACTAGGCCAATTTTAACAAATAAGTTTTCAAATATTATATATAAACAAAAGAAATCCTAAGCTAAAAGTCATAAGCCATAAGTTGGTAATACCCAACTTTTAGCTTATTTTTGTACTCCCTCTATTCACTTTTACTTGACATGTATACTAAAAATAGATTTTCATTTTTACTTGTCACTTTACGCATATGAAGAGAAAACAATTTTTTCCCTATTATACCCACATTATTTATTACTCATTTCAAATTATTTTCTCAAATCCAATAAAATATGTATCAATTAATATGAGTATCATGGTAAATTATACACTTAATTTATTATTTCTTAAGGGTCGTGAAAAGTTAAAATGTGCCAAGTAAAAGTGAACGGAGGGAGTACTTTTCATGCTTAAAAGAAAGTGTTTTAAGTAATTTTTATTAATGCCAAACACCACAAAAATTAAAAAAATATTTAAAAGCCAATAAACACTTAAAATAAGCCAATCAAAATATCCTCGGTATAATGGAATTGAAACAATCTCTTCAATGTTCCTTCTTGTATAAGTTAGTACAAGTACTTTTTAAAATATTTTCTTAAAAAATCCAAACGCACAAACTTCCCAAAAGTATTTTCTATTCGTTTGGAAATTTAGTTAAGACAAAATCCAAATGCCACCTTTTTATAATTTCATACAAAATCATTACTGGTTAATAGTTTCTGGCTTTGTGAAATAGATCTGGCCAATGATTAAGAAATCGTGGAATCCGTCCTATTCTCTGAATACGTATTCAACTATCCATATGATAGAGAAAATTTTATACACGCACGATCTTTACTTCTGCATGTTCTACTTGAATTTTTTTCCCGTTAAATTATAAATACAATTAAATAACGAAATAAATTATTCGGGATAATACACTTATATAATTGACTTTTTTCTAATATTAATTGAAAACTACACTACTTGTTTCACAAAAAAAAAAAAAAAACTACCAGCTCAAGCTGTTCTATTTTATGTTATAGTTGACTTGGAAAATTCTGCCAACTATTTCTGAACCATCTCAAAACTGCAACCAAAAAAAAAAAAAAAGATAGGAAGTAACAACAATTTACCAATACTAGATATAGCACCAGGATACAAGATGTGTGTGGAGTCTCTTGTTTTTGGTAAGCTTTAAATGTACACTCTGGGGTCGTTTGGTACGAGGTATAAACAGGTATAGGTGGTATAAAAATTTAGTACCACTTTAATACTTTGTTTGGTTAACAAATCAAGTATAAGTTATCCCGGGATTAAAATTAACACCAGAATAACTTATACCTTATAGAGGGTGGGGTAATTAGTACCGGGATAACTTATATCTTCTTTTTATAAATTATGCAATTATCATTTTAATACAACATACCAAACAATGAATAAAAACAATCCTAACATAATTAATTTCAGCATAACTTATTACAATATGACTTATCCCGACATAAGCCGTATTCAAACCGAACCGCCCCTCGGAGAATTTTGCCTCAGCTAGTTCGGTAGTGCCTATAACTGTGTGGAAAATTGGCAATCATCATTTACTCACGTGCAAATATATGTAATGCAAATGTCGAAGGCCCGGTTGTCCATAATATTTTTTCTTCTTTTTTTTTTCAAGTAAAATTTTTAAAAATGTGCCTGTCCAAAAAATTTTGCAAGTTTTTGATTTTTTTTAGAAAATGAGTTTTTTTTTTAATTTTTAGAAAAACTTTTTCTCCACTCACAAAATTGTAACTTCTTTCAAGTGAAATACATATCTAAACATAATTTCAAATTCCAAATATCATGTTTAACTTAACACAACTTTTTTCAAAAATTATAATTTTTATGTACAAACGGCTATTAATAGAACGAAAAGGAATATGTTTTGGAGTTACTTCCTAAATTGTAACGGCTGTGACGGAACTAAAATTTTCACTTACGGGGTCAAAATATAAAATAGTAAATCCAATAAGAAGTTAGAGAATGTCAATATATAGTGTATATACATAAAAATATTTTTATTTTACCTAACTACACAATATAACTTTTTTCCAACAAGAGGTGTCAACTACATGTGGCTCAACCACTGTGTAAAGGAACCAATAGAGAATAGCAGTTAGGTAAGTTTTCTAGTTCAAAGTTAATTTTATGGATGATCACGTAACTTTTATTTTTCTTATACAAAAAAATACCAAATTATATATATTTTTTAAAATATTCAACTTTACCTAAGTATCACGAAGGTCACTAAACTATCTTTGTAAAAATTACTCAACTTTATTCCAAAAGGAAAAAGTCATTGAAAGGAAACAAATGAGACATACATTTCTATGATATTTAAGCAATATTAAAATAAATTTTTTTAGTTATAAAAGATAGTTTAATAATTTTTGTAATATTTAGATAAAGTTAATCAATTTTTTTTGTTCAAAAATAATTTATAACTTTAGCTGAATAAAATTAAAGATGAATGATAATTTATGAAATAACTCTCACAAGCACATCCTTTATTAGATAGTCTCAAGCTAGAAAACAAAATGCAAAATAAGAAGAAGAAAAAGAAAATAATATAAAATAAAAAAAAGAAAAGAAGAAAAAACGGAAATCTGAGTAGTTGTCCAAAAGAGGTGGTTTTCAAGGTCTAAAATAAAACACCAGAAAAGTCTTCTTCATCCCGGCAAAGCACCTCTCACTCCCCTTCTTCAGCACATGCTTCCACTCTCTTTCCATTTCCTCTTCTTCTAATACCTTCTTCACATTCTTCTTAAAAACACACACACACACACAGTGATTATACTCTCCGAAAATGGCAATGGAAGGAGCAGGAGCAGAATCGAACTACAATTCGTCAGCTGAAAGTCAGCTGGAGCAATCTTCCCCTCGCAAATCTCCGCCTTCTTCTCCTCCTTCTCAAGGTTTTATATATCTCTAATCACTTTTTTTTAAAATAATTTTCAAAATTTTCCGTGTATTGTTGTAACGTGAATATAACTAGCTTTGGATCTGCTATCTATTGTCGCTTTTTTAATACTTTTTTAGTTATAGTTTTTGAATTTTTTGATAATGTGCTTTTAGAATTCTGTTGTGTTTGATCCATTTCCGTCTGGAAACTGGTACAATGTGAAATTTCGAATGCGAACAGGTTTTGAACTGATATTTGTATAGGTATTGATTACTGTTGTTTTAAAACCCTAAGGATGGGGGACCTTTGGTGATTTTATGGACTATTTGTGAGTTGATAATAGTAATATGTTTAGTTTGAAGATCGGCAAATGCATTTGTGGAAATTCATAGGGAACTGGGAATAGAAGAAATTTGCTGTTTGTGAGGCATATTATCCGAAATGGAAGTTATTTATTTGCTACCTGTGGACTAAATCTGAGCTCACAATCAGATGTCGTGGCTTGCTTTTTTTTCCGTGATGTGCGCTTGTTGAAATCTGTAATGTGAGGATTCATCATGAAATTGGCTAGTGTTACACTGGGTGTCAGCCTGCCGCAACCCTCCTTTGTTTGGGACTGAGGCGTAGTTGTTGTGGCTGCTATTGCGCTTGTTGATGCCTCAAATGAGAAAATACTGTATTTGTTGTGGTATTTACCTCGTAGGCATTTCTAGGTGCCATGGATTTAGTAGTTGCTACTGTAAAGGATCCTTGAATCTTATGGATAACCTCATGTTAATTTTCTCTACGGACATTACACACACCTACACATAAAAATATATACACCCTTCATGAAATTGCTTCAACATTCATGATATTATTTAAGATTTTAGCTGAAAGTATGCTATTGTAGCCAATACTTATTTTATCTCAAAGAGCTTCCTTGCATCATGCATTCATTGAAGCCTACATATTTTTAAAATTGAGCTGCTGTTCTTTTAATGATTTTGCCTCTTAATTCTGAAGTTCAAATGCGTCAATGCTGTCTCTCAATCACGTGATATTACGGATCGAGGGGAGCTTTTTCCTTTAGAAATACTAATAGAGAAGGTGCTTAGTCTTTCGAAGGCGTTTTTCATATCCAATTCTGTACTAGAGGCACCTGAGCCTCATTATTCAACTATTACCATCTATTTACCTGCATAAAAAAGGTAAAAACCTTCTTGTATGTGCCGAAAATGTGCTTTGGTGAAACATCTTTAGCTATCCCGTTCCTTAAGATGAACATTGTATGCCAAAAATTGGCCGCAAGGAAGTCCCTGTATGGAAGGTTCACAAGTTCGAGCTATATCACTTTATGAGTTTCTATCATACTAGTTACTCTTTCTTTAAAACATCATGTGAAAGTCTGAGGCAAAAGGTTTTGTATGATTGCAGTATTTCACCATGAAAGCAGAACATATATTGGTAACATCCAAGGGAGACTGAATCAGAAATTGAATGAGTGCAAACTTTTCTCCAGCTTTTCGATTCTTAACTCCATATTGAGCAAAATAAATGTCTTTAACAAACTGAAGCTTTACTAATTAAAAGAACTATTTCCAATACTTATACTTTCCTTCCGAGACGGATCCAGGATTTGAACTTTATAGGTTCGAGTTCGAAATTCTATCGATGGCCATTTGATTTACCAGTTTCAAAATTTATTCTTTGTACTTTTTTTATACAACAACAACAACGACCCAGTAAAATCCCACAAGTGGGGTCTGGAGAGGGTAATGTGTACGCAGACCTTACCTCTACCCCGATGGGGGCAGAGAGGCTGTTTCCGATAGACCCTCGACTTTGTATTTTTTTTTAATATTTATTATTATTTTTACTTATTTAGTAGATTTTTAACACATACAATTTTTGAGCCAAAAGTATTGGATTCTGATGAACCAGTGTATTATATATAAATCCGCTTCCATTCCTTCTCATTTTGGAATTTTGTAGATCACAAATGTGCATATACACTATGCATGAGAAGCTGGTGATTTACTGGTTGACTTAATTTGTGGCATTGGCATGATAGTGTATCGTTAATTGGCTGTAATAAAGCATCACATATCAAAAGTTTTTGGCACTCTCCATGGGAATATATCTCTTCTGCTGCATTAGGGATGTGAGAAATGAGGCTACAAAATTTATTCTCATTATTAGGGGGTTAGGTTTGCAAAGCTACTCAGTATGATAAGATGGACACGTACGGGTAGCATTTCAATCTATGTTCATGATAACGAGAATAAAGTTTGTTCTATTTTAAAAAGGTTTCTTTATTATATTTTGCAATTATTGTTGAAAATCATTAAACTCGGAATATCATCTTTAGAGGGGTTTCTGCTAAGTACTCAAGAAAGGTCTAACAATCCTCCTTTTTATGCTTGTCTTATTCCCAGACCATGAGGAGAAGACAACTTATGTCAAGTTCCTTCTATCAAATGCTGAAGCCGGTTCAATTATTGGAAAAGGTGGTTCAACTATCACTGAGTTTCAATCTCGTTCTGGGGCTAGAATTCAGTTGTCGCGCAACTTTGAATTTTTCCCTGGAACATCAGATAGAGTTGTGATGGTATCTGGGTTACTCGATGACTTACTCAAGGCAGTTGATCTTATTCTTGGTAAATTGCTAGATGAGGTAATGTCATGTCCACTCCTGTTTCTTATACTTCTCTTGATCTATAGATTAAACTACTATCTTCTTCTGGATCAGTTTTATGTTGAAGATGGTGGTGATGCTGAACCACGCTCAAGATTTAGACTAGTTGTGCCCAACAGCTCATGTGGTGGAATAATTGGGAAAGGAGGAGCCACAATAAAGTATGAATTCTACTCGCTTTATGTTGTATAAGTGTTGAGGATACATATCTTTCCCCTACACTGCTCCTGCAAATTTCATAATCTCATTCTGACATAACAGACTATCACCAAGCGAATATCCTGGAATTTGATTGTTATAACATTGACTTCCCTACACGACATAATGAAACGAATATTCTTTCTGCTCTTGGTTATGAAGTTTTTGCAAAAATGTATGTCGAAATGGTATAGTCTTGCGCTGGAATGAGTTGCTTGACTTTATTTTGACTACCACGAGTTTGTCTTTGAGCTTTTGGCTGATAGCAGGATGGCCATGCAACCTTTGGATTCCAGTTAATAACCCTTTTAGATCGAATTGTATAAGCTGTTAGAAGTTTTTGGTTCTGTGCTCGCTGTTGATTTGGCTAAATTTCTTACCTAACGTGAATATTTGAGCTTAAATTTTTTTTGTAACTGCTGCATGGCTCACTTGGTTAACATCATGGTGCGAACTGCTGCCTCATCCAGATCAAAGTTGTCCTTTTTGTGTAGCGCTGATGTGTGATCTAAATAGTTTTCTTGAAGTTGTCTGCTGGAATTTTATTAGGTTCTATTTTTATTAATTTCCTCAAATATTCTGAACAACTCAATCTGGTTGTGAGGATTTTAGGGTGCTGACCAAAGTTCTGACCGTGCTTAGCTTAGAAGGCTACGGTTATAGTTGGTTTTCTTCTTATGTTATGCTATAGGCATAATTGTTTATCAATATAGATATACATTGAGAATGCTCTCAGAAAGCTACTTATTAAAAAAAAAGTCAAAAGGAAAAAAAGAATGCTCTCAAAAGCTCTAGTTGCATATTACAAATTCAATTTGACCGCAAAAAATTGTTCTTTATCCGACTAAAAACATCTTGTCTAGTTAGTATTACTATGCTCTTCAACATATTTATTTGCTTGACAGTGACTTCGCAAGTTATCAAGATTGCAACTTATTTTACAGCTCTATGCGTGCCAAGTACTTTGTTATCTTTTCCTTGTTCAATTCATGTCGGGCCATTATACTTTAGTATTCTTCTAGTGGGAGAAAATCTTATGTATCTGTGCTATCTCACACTATTTGGCTGGGTCAAAAAGTTATAAAGTAAAGAAGAGAGGAAAGGTTAGAAAGTAGTGCAGGTGTTAGGTTTAAGGATTAATGGAGCTCATCTTGTAAAAGCTCTTTCAACTCCTTATGAAATGAATTTGAAGGATGATCCATATATATATGATTTTTTTTCTAACCATGGTATAATTTCGAAGGGGAAAAACCTACTTCTTAAACAGCATATTATCTGATTAACAACGGCTATGTATTACTTGATTCCTTGTTCTTCTTCCTTTGGTAGGAAACAGGAATCTGAAAGCAAAAGAGAATTCATTGCCATTCCCAAAAAAATTGTTGGCGGGTAGAAACCAAAAATAGTTCTCTCATGTATGCTGTGATAGCAAACAGGGGGTGGCCTCATCATGAAGTCTTTTTTTTTTTGGAGAAGAAATACTCTATATTTATTTCGTCCTTTTTTTCCTTTCCTTTTTATTTTTGCCTCTCTGTTTCGTTTTTCCTACCTTTTTCTTCTTGTTCTTAGCAGCTAGTGAAATACAAAGAGATGCGACAGGATGGATCTTATTTTCTTTTTTTGCTGCCATAATACTTTCTTTTTCTTGTCTTTGTCATTTAATGAAATGAAGTCATGGAGGAGGTTATAGTGTGTTTGTGCTTTTGGATGGAGAAAGGGCTTAGAACCAAAGTCCACTTGTTTTAAGTGTGTGCCACTCGCTTCTAGTTTGGAAGGAAAAGTTAAATTTTCACTTTATTCCATAACCTTGAGGAGGTTATGTTATATGGTTCCAAATGTCAGGTTTACATATGATGAACTGAAAATTGAGGGTAATCCCTATATATGTAACCCTCAAGAAAGAAATCCCTATATAACCCTCTTATTTAGTGGTATTGTGAGTTGTAAATATAGTATGGAAGTCTATTTGCATATTGTCCTCCACAACTAATTTATAGAAGTGAATGCTTGTGCAATATTTTTCTTGGTTAGCTTTTGAAAATATTTTTCATATGCAGAATCAGATGGTTGTGGAATTTTAATATTGAGTATGTGCATTTTTCTTGTTCAGGTCATTTATTGAAGACTCCAGGGCTGGCATAAAAATATCTCCTCAGGATAACAATTTCCCAGGACTGCATGATAGGGTAGTTACAGTGACCGGAACTCTAGACGAGCAGATGCGGGCTATTGAATTGATTCTATATAAGTTAGCAGAAGACCCTCATTACATGCAGTCCATGAATGCACCATTCCAATATGCAGGTATGATGCAAATGTAACTAATTTATAGTACTTACTTTATCTAATAGCTTTAGTAGATGAGTTAGCATTAATTATGTATTTTCGTATTTCTTGATGTATGTGATTACTTGTCGTTACTTTCGTTTCGGCCTTCTGATTACAATACTCAGTTCTAGTTTTGTATCTTGGTATTTTTGCTTCGGTTTTAGAATTGGTGTGATTTCTGCTGCCCTTCTTTTATCTTTCCTAAGCCGAGGGTCTTTTGGAAACAACCTCTCTGCCTTCTTGAAGGTAGGGGTAAGGTCTGCGTACATACTACCCTCCCCAGGCCCCATTTGTGGGATTACATTGGTTTTTTTATTGTTGTTTGTTGTTGTACTTTATCTAATAGCTCGGGATGGATAAGACATACTCTCATGTCTTAATTGCCGTCTGTGAGCAATTGTTGGGTATTGCTTCCTATAGGACCTCAATCTACAAATAAGAGAATGGACGATGAAGGGAATTTATTAGCTTCTTGGCTGCACCGCTTTCTAAATACTACTAGACCTAGTCTCTCTTGTAATGTTGTGTGCGGCTATCAAGAGTACGTTTTAGGGGATTGTTGTAGTGGTTGACTTAATGGAGCATCATATTCAGAAAATTGAGTTTAAGCAGTTATAGGAATAAAGTATCTCTAATTTGAGATGTTCATATTCTGCCCTTATTCTAAGTCATATTCTCATTTGAATTTTTAATTTCTAAGTCATATTCTTCCCTTTACCCCACTTGTGGGACTACTGTTGTTGTTGTTGTTGATTCTCATTTGAATTTTTAATTTCTGCCACCTCCTATTTTCTCAGCTGTTTATGTCGGAATGAACTATGGGCCACCAAACGGAGTTGGAGGAAGATATCCGAATAACCGACATCAGAACAAGGTCCATTCTCATCCTTCTTAAGACAATACTTATCTTCATCCTAAAGGAAGAACTTTGTTGTCCTTAACTCTGCTGGCAAACCTGTTTTTATCCTGCAACCATTCTTTTACTTTCTAATTGGTTTGAAGCTAATGAATGTACTATATTATCCTGTTTCTAGATGCGGTTCTGCACTTTGGCTAATTTCTTATTGGTTCTGTTATGGTTCTATTCTTGTTTAGCTTACTCGGGTAGCATTGCAGGAAGACAGAAACAATACTGTGACTATTGGTGTTGCGGATGAGCATGTTGGGTTAGTCCTGGGGCGCAATGGTAGGAGCATAATGGAGATCAGTCAGGTGTGTAAGAAGTTGCTATTCTGCCTGGTATGTATTTATGCTAAGTCTCTCCTTTCATTGCAGCTTAGTGGTGCCAGAATAAAGATATCGGATAGGGGTGATTTCTTGTCCGGTACGTCTGACAGGTATGGCGTCCTGGAACTGTTGTTCCACTTGATAGGTTGAACTACAAAGAACACAGATTGTATAAAACTTTTTGGCCTTTTTGCAGGAAGGTAACTATCACTGGATCACAAAGAGCAATTCGCACGGCTGAGTCCATGATATCTCGGAAAATAGCTAATGTTTCTGAGAGGTGATGGGATGGACTTGTATTTATAGATATTGGTCTTTGACGTTTTCTTAATGGATACCTAGAATTTCATATGCATGTGATGATTTTGAAACTGTTATGACATTTCTATTGCGATGAATTTGTGAAATGCAGATCCACGGTTGGAGAAGACCTTCCATTTGAGGAGCTCCGCATAAATACAGTACATTAAGGAATATTTGGAAGCACCATTGTGGGGATAATTGTCGCAATTGATAAAATTGACTGAATATATACGGTATTATACAGTTGTAATTCTTCAATAGCTAGCACTCAGTTGACAATTCTGAAGTTTCTTGTGGTTTGTTAGATACAAAACATTTGTTCCTTATGTCTCGTAGAGGAATAGTCATTGTCATCAGCAGGAGTCGTGGCATAAGCTTGCAGGAGAGCATGTATGAGGGTTATGCGAGATGTGAAAATTGTTAGACTTCTGGCTTTGGAGCAATTTTCGTATTTTATGACTTTGAATACTTTGATGTGGTAAACTTAAATAGTACGTAGGTATAGTTTCTCTGGTTGCAATCGACATTTTCATTTTATGCTATATTATTTAGTGATGATTTTGTTGGAGATCCATTGGTTCATTTGATTAAAAGTAGACTGAGCACTGTTAACATTTAGGGTTTTTTAGCCCGGGCCTTTGAGGAAATGAGGTTGCTTGCTGCATTTTACTTGCAGGTATACTTTAACTACTGGGTTGATTATATTATCATGATCAGTTTGCTTATGGATATAATTATTTGGGTAAAGTGCATTAACAATCCTTAAACTTGAGCAGGTAATTAATTTAAACTTTCAGCTGCTTTTAGGTGCAAAAATGGCCTTAAACTATGAAAATACAATAATCATAACACTTGTTATAATTTTTATTCGCAACAAATTTTTGGAACAAATAAGCAATACTGATACTGAAATATCATCAAATAGAAGTAATATGTATGTCAGCATATTTTCTCGAATTTTTTTAATAAACTCATACTCCAGACTTTTAGTTAAAGAGAGTAGAAACTATAATTAGAGTTGTAATTTATTGTAGTAATTTCACTTAAACTAAAATGAAGTGGGTTTAAATTTCATCAAGGACATTTTCTTTGTCTATTTTTCATGAGTCAAGCACTTCCCTATTAAACCCCCTGTCTAATTTCCACTAGTTTCCCTTAAGAGTATCTTCAACACTCCCCCATTTCTTCTAAATGCAGTCCTTTTTTGCCAAAATATGGCTTCAATGCTCCCTAATTTTGGGGTACTCCAAATTTGGAGTGACACTATTCATCTTCCCCGTTACTATTAATTGTTACTTTATTATTATTTTTTGTTATTTAACTTTTTTGAATTATCTATTTATATATATCTAATTATGTTTATATAATATCTTTATAATATTAATTTTACATCTTAACTTTGGCGTATAATTTTAATAAATTGATTTTCGTGCATTTATTATTTTTATGTAAAATTGTAATCTAATTTTATTATAAGTTATAACTGTACAAAAAAATAGATAATCATCTCAAAAAATGAATGGTGCAAATATTAAATATTAGATGTTGCTAAAATTGAATGATATAAATATAAATATTAAATGTTGCTAAAATTGAAAAGTGAAAACTGAAAATGCATTAAATGAAAATGCATTAAAATTGAAAATACATTAAGATTGAAACTACGGTAAATAGCATAGAATTTCTTTAATAGAAATAAGAAATTAGAATTTAAATAAAAAATAATAATATAATATTAAAGAGAGAGAAAAATATAAAATAAAATATATTTTTTTTGAAATAAAAAATAGAATAATGGTTATAGTAATTTTACTCCATTTTGGAGGAGGAAATGAAGGCGAGGGTTGGAGATGGCACAAAAATCCAAAGTGTACTTTGAGGAAAACCTGGAAATTTATTGCATTAAATTGGAGTCACATAATAATACAGAATATGGTGAAATTGGATTACATGCACAACCAAGCAAAGTTTAATATACCACATAAATAAAGGTGTGGTGAAACCATGCAACTTATTCTATATCATAAATTTAAAATGCATATACCAAATAGTATATATCAAATTTTACGTATAATGAACTTCAATATTCCAGCAGTTCAAGGTCGTTCATCACCTCCATATCCTGAACCATAGCCTGATCCATACCCTGAGCCACTACCATACCCTGAACCATTGCCACTGCCACCGCCGCCACCACCTCCACCGCCACCTCCTCCTCCACCGCCACCGCCTCCTCCTCCTCTACCCCCACCACTTCCATATCCAGAGCCACTTCCACTTCCATAGCCAGAACCATACCCTGAGCCATTTCCTGTGCCGCCACCACCACCACCTCCTCCACCACGACCACCACCTCCTCCACCGCCTCCACCCCTTCCTATTCCTTCACCCGATCCATACCCTGATCCAGATCCGAACCCATATCCAGAACCACTACCCATACCCGAATTTCCCCGACCCCCACCGCCTCCGCCTCCGCTGCCGCCACCTCCACCACTCCCATACAGCCCATCACCCCCACCATATCCTGAGCCTTCCCCTGAACCATATCCCGAACCATAACCTGAACCAGACCCTAAGGCTGACCCTCCACCTCCGCCTCCTTTACCGCCATTTACCGACTTTCCTAATCTTGCACAAAAGGCAAGATCAACAAAGAGTAAAATCAACAATGCAGCTGCTATAAGCTTGGAATGAGCCATTTCTTAGCTTTGAAATTCAAATGCAACAAGTTATCAAGTATGATATGGATCGATGATAAGTAATGGTGTTTATGCAATTTCTATAGAAAATATATATGTCACGTACTTTAGGAGAGAGGAAATGGTACTTATGATTGTGAGGAATGAGGTTATGGTAATGTCCTATTTATAGCATTCCGAATTACTACTACTTAATATTTAAAGTTGCATGGTTTCTTGTAGCTTCTTAAGAAGTAATTTTAGTGGAAGATGAGAATATGAACGTGTTGACTTGTTGGTGGGGTTGACGGTAATGTTATCAAGATCGACTTATCATGTGGGTGTTGGTGATTGGTGTGGAAGAAACTAAGGGAATGGAGAATATAATCATGCATGGGTTCAACAAACTTTCAAAATATTATAATGGTAGAAACGCGATTTTAAATGCATGATCTTTGCTAACTGAGAAGTAATTTTATTAATCTATACTATATTAAAAGCACGAAGGCCCTTAGCGAAATATCGTTCGCCTTTTTTACCCCTTAAAATCAGATTTTGTATTGGATAGAATTGTCATTTAATTATTTTTCCTAATTTTTAGGACTTTGAAATACATTAGAATTTTAATTATTAAGTGTTTTCTTATTTAAACTATGTAAAAAGTTCTAAATTTGGAATTTCAATATCAAATAAGATTTTACCAAATCGATTGAACCAAATACTATTTGATTTCCCCTATAATTGTCGTTCGTTTTTTGCGTGTTTATGTGACTTTCTTTTTCCAATTTTTGCCGTAGGTTTTTTCTTGCATTATCTTTTTCTTGATTCCAAGAATATTATTTTGTTGTGTCAAGTAGGGTGTCAATGGTTCGGTTCGGCCGGTTATTTTATAAAATTTGTACCATACTAATTTTTCGGTTATTCTATTATATAAATTAGACTTTTCCAAACCGTCCCAATCATGTCGGTTTCTCTTCGGTATCGATACGATTCGGTTAATTTTCGGTATTTTTTAAATGTCACGTAAAATTTACCAGTAGAAGTAGAATGTAATAACATATACGTTCTTTTATAGGACTTAGCAAAACTCTCTAGACATTCTTTCTGTTTAAAGGGTGATCAATTAAAAAAAACATGAAAGATGGCTAGAGTATAGATCCATCAACTATTCTACATCAACGTAAAAATGCCAAGTAAAAGCAAAGAAAATATAATTCACACGAGTGGAAAGATATTAACCAAGCTGGGACTCAAGAATAAAATTTTTAAAAGATTAATATTCAAAAAGATAAATCTAAATTATATGAAAGGAAACATATTCAATACATTGTACTTTGCTAATCATAATAGCTAGAATACTCTTTGTCTTGCTAATACAGATACTTGAAATAACTTAGTTTAAGTAGAAGTAGCATAATAGGTTTTGGGAATTAGTATTTTGAGTTTAATTACTTGTTGGCTTGTAACAGTTTTCATAATTTCAAGGCCCAAAGAAAAATTTAATGCTTTATTATTTTTAAACTTATTATATAAATATATTTTCCACATATAAAATTTACTCGGTACGGTTCGGTATTTTTTTGGTTTTTTTTACAAAATAAAAAATCTATCTTAATTATCGGTACGGTTATAGATTTATATAAAAATCTATGATTTTCTTAAAAGAAACCTAAAAATTGGTTTGATGCGGTACGGTTCGGTCGGTTTAGTCGGTTTTCAAATATCCATTGACACCCCTAGTGTCAAGAGTCAAGATGACTCATTAATTCATTAGTTTATATTTTATGACTTATTTATTTTCATTTTAGTCATGTCCTTGAATTTTTTTCTTATTTTAGTAGTCTATTATTAATTTCTTTATTTAAATTTAGTCCTATATGTCGTTACTTTTAATCCAATGTGTTTTTTTCTCTTCTCTTACGTAATATACGTAATGTGACATGATTATATTAGGTATATACGATTGGGTATAGCACATTGGGAGAATAAGACTGAAAATGTGTGGTAATATCAAGGAACTAACTAAAGCTTTAGGTCAAAGGAATCCCTTAAACAAAGGTTCGTGGTTAAAGAAATGGCTCAGGTACCACCCCGCGCGTTCGGAAGGTTTAAGTTAACTTGCACCTGTGGGATAAGACTAAAAGTGTCTAATATGATAAGAATAGTGTATTATGAGGTACTATAATATCACACGGGTCACATGTTATGTTTTGGAGTCAAGAAAATAAAGGTCGGCAAAGGTTATCGTAAATTTCTCTAATAATCTTTCTAAACTTTGGGTCAAATGTATCAGATCATTTCTCCTAATATATAATGAGTTATAGGACCCACAACATATCAAATTGAAGGTCTACAAGTCTAGTTCGCAACCAAAAAAACCTCACATCAAACGGACATTGGCGTAAAACGTTATGACTACTTTACCCCGGACTGTCCAGGCTGAAATCGGGTCGCGAACTGACTCGGGTCAAACAAGTGGTATAAGTCGGCAAATCCGACTTGTAAGACCCCAAAATATTTCATTTTCGTCCCAAAATAGTGAGGAAGCTGAAGAGAGGATTCCATGGTGTTCTTGAGTGATTAAGGTATGTTTTTAACGATTTCTACCGTTAAAGTTTGTCCCCGTGCCTAGAAACTCAATCTCTACGCTTTGCAATCGTTTCCCCTTCTATTAGCTGTGTTTGGAGCTATTTTTGGAAGATAGGAATTTGTTGTTCTTGCTGGTTCTTCAGGCTTTATACTTGATTTTCCAAGGTAATCATCTTGGGACTCTTTTATGATCGTTTTTACAAAGTTCTACGGACGTTTCGTCAAGTTAGAGCCATAGGGCAAATCTGCCGATTTAAACTCAATTATGAACTGTTTATAGGTGCATATAAGCTGCATATATATTGTGTTTGCGAAGCTTAGGACATAAGGAACAACTTTCGTGAAGGAACTACAGGCATTCAGACGTTCGTTGGGAATGTATGTTAAGGCTAAGCTCCGTCCTTCCTTTTTGCACGAATTCATGGAAATTCCTAGGACGTCAAATGTGATATTTTACTATTCTATTGCTAGAAAGACCTTCTGTGAAAGGCATTGGGATCGTAGCTGAAGTATTTTCATGATGCTATTAGGTTGATATTCCACTCGTTCGGTTAATTAGGGTATTCGACATCTATATATGTCATTTTGTCGGCTTTCTTATCCATATGTCTATATATATGAATTCTTATTCGTCTTTGGGTTGTGTGACTAAACAAAATAAAGGCATTTAGTATTTATGATGAGTCCTTCTTCCTTGTTAAAGTATATTTTAAAATCTCTAAAGTGACACATCGATTTCCAAAAATTTCAAATATAAATTTTACGTTTAAACTATTAAAGCACTTGATTTTTGATATACTTTCCTTTACTAATTATCAAGAAATCAGGTATAAGGACTAAGTGAAGCACCTTAAGCTTTTTATGAACATCTTCAGAGTTAAGCTATCTTTCTAAAAGTCGAGTTAAGTTTTCAAGCTTATTTATTCAAAGAAAACATATGAGGTTCCACGAGACAATTGTATGCGATACGAAGGTGATTATGAGATTATAAGAATAAGAGTACCAATGAGCCAAGATAGGCTAAGTTCTTGTTATGGCCTATTATGTGCATTCAAAGTTCATATCATACATGGCATATTATGCATGGACTTCGAGCTATAATCGGAGGTAAGGGGCCTATTTGCCCGAAAAACTATATATATTGTATAGATGGCCATGGGTTGGCAATATGATACCGGTTAGCTACCGGGAGAGACCGCCATTGCTAGCATTTGGTTGGGTATGTCATGCATTTACATCAATATATATGTATTCACGACATATGCTTACACAAGCATACCATGCATAATTGATTACTGTGAGGTCGGATGTCGGTCATGGAGGCTACAAGAGTTTCAGTGTCAGGTGGTTTCACTATTATTTTTTTTACATCAGCTATGTATGATTCTACTTTCTGCCTTACATACCAGTACATTTTTATTTGTACTGATGTCCCGTTGCCTGGGGATACTGCATTTTTGTTTCGTGCGTGCAGGTCCAGGTAGGGACTCTGATCGACCCCTCCGCTAGGATTTCGGGGTTCAGTTGTGAGTTGGTAAGCTCCACCTCTTCCTGGAGCTTTCATAGAATGGTTACTTTTGTGTATAGTTTGGGTATTGTCGGGGCCTTGTTCCGATAGTGCTTATGACACTCTTAGAGGCTATTGTGGACACTGTATTATGGGTTTCTTTTTGTAGCTTTCAGTGTCCAGCCCATAGGCTTGGCATGTATATATATGTGTGTAGGCATGTATGCCTCCAATCGCGTCCTCATCGGCCAGCTAGTACTTTATTATTTTGGCTCGTCTACCTTTGTTTATATGGCTTATTGTTATTCAGGTCATAACCTTAATGGTCCAGGCTTAGTATTTCAGATGTTGTGCTGCCGGATCTGTTGGGCCCCCAGTTTAGTTAGCTAGTATGTTTAGTGGCCAACTCGATCGAATACAGTATCGAGTGCCAGTCGTGCCTCCCCTAGTTTGGGGCGTGACAAACTTGGTATCAGAGCAGGTCGTGTCCCAGTGAGTCCACAAGCCGTGTCTAGTAGAGTCTTGCTTATGGGTGTGTTGTGCACCACACTTATAATCAAGAGGCTATGAGGCATTTGGGAATGGTTATGTTTCTTTCAATTAATAGATCATGCTATAGAGCAAAGTTATAAGAACATATGAAATCTAAATCGTGCTTTGTGTTTCTTATCTTACAGGCTACCTAGCTCAGGAGATGTCACAACGAGAGATAGGTATGAATCCGGAGGAAGGTACCAGTTGTTCCCCACCGGGTTAGAGGGATAGATTTCCCTTAGAGGCACATAGTGAGTCTCCAGTACCCTTAGTCTCAGCTTTTCCAGCACTTGTTGGAGCTCAGGGAGATGCAGTAGCCCCAGCCTCACCAGTTATATTAGTACCTGAGGCAGCTAGAGACACAGGACCTCTAGCACTTGTTGTTCCGCCATCAGAGACTGGGGAACAGGGGATGAGGGAGGCAGTTCAGTTGCTGACTATGATGGTTTCTATTCATAAGCGACAGCTAGAGTCAGGAGCAGATGCCCGGAGAGATCGGACAAGAAGTTCGACGGTATGAGAGTTTCTCCACTTGTCCCCTCCATTATTTACAGGATCCAGTTCTACTGAGGATCCCCAGGACTTTATAGACCAAATGTATAGAGTATTGAGGGTGGTACATGCCTCAGTCACCGAGGCTGTGGAGTTGGCTTCTTTTCGACTACGTGATGTAGTCGTCCTATGGTATGAGGCATGAGAGAGATCTATAGGACCTGATGCTCCCAGCAGAGTGGGAGGACTTCTCTGAGGCTTTTTTAGCCCATTATTTGCCACAGGAGGTTCGGGAGGCCCGTCTTGACCAGTTTCTTAGCCTGAAGCAGGGGGATATGAGTGTGAGGGATTATAGCCATAAGTTTAATTCTTTGGCGAGGTATGCACCAGATATTGTACGTACCATGAGGGCTAGAGTTTACCATTATGTGGATGGTTTGGGGGATCATCTGATTAGAGACTGTAGGGTAACATCCCTATCGGATGATGTAGCTATTTACCGCATACAGGCTTTCACTTAGACTACAGAGGACCTTTCCCGTCGGATTCGTGATACTCGCAGGGATAGGAAGCATAGTAAGAGGGCTCGTACTATGGGGTCTTATAGGGAGCCACAGGGTGATTTCAAGCCCCCACTCCATCGATATCCACCTCGATCAGCAGGTAGTTTCCCACCACAGATGCAGGGCCAGCGGTTTGATCATTATATTCAGTCAGGACCGGGGCAGAGCTCAGGCCAGCCTGAGAGCCGTCGACAGGAGCGTTCCGCACAAATGAGACAACTTATTCCTCCATGTACTCAGTACGGTAAGATGCACACTGGGCAGTGTAGATAGGGTTCGAGTGCATGTTATTATTGTGGGCAGATAGGACATTTTATTAGCCGGTGCTCGGGGTTAGGCAGAAGTGCACCGGCTCAGCCTTCAGGATCCACAAAAGCCTCTTCGTCCTCAGTCCATGCTCCCCGACCAGGTCCACAGTCTACTCAGGGACGTGGTAGGGGGAGAGGTGGAGGAGACACCTCAGGTTCTAGTGGTGGACAGAACCGCTTTTATGCACTCACAGGCCGACAGGATTTAGAGGCATCCCCAGATGTTGTCACAGGTATATTGACAATACATTCTCATTCCATTTATGCATTAATAGATCCCGGCTCTACATTTTCATATATTACTCCATTTATTGCTGGCAAGCTTTACATGAGATCTGAGTTGTTGCCACAGCCAGTTGAGGTGTCTACACTAGTTGACGACTCTATTGTTGCTAATCATGTCTATCGAGGTTGTACAGTGTTAATTAATGACCGTCCAACTTCTGTTGATTTAGTAGAATTGGTTATGCTAGACTTCGGTGTCATTATGGGTATGGATTGGTTGGCAGCTTGTTATGCTAATATTGATTGACGTGCAAAGTTGGTCCGATTTCATTTTCTGGGTGAGCCTGTCCTTGAATGGAAAGGTAATGCAGCCACACCCAAGGGTAAGTTTATTTCATACCTCTGGGCTTGGAAGTTTATTGTAAAAGGCTGTATATACTATCTGGTTCATGTCAGGGATATAGATAAGGAGCCAGTGACTCTTCAATCGGTTCCTATTGTAAATGAATTCCTGACGGTATTCCCTGACGAGCTTCCAGGAATTCCCCCTAAAGGGAAATTGATTTCTCTATAGATTTGCTTCCTGATACACAGCCTATATCCATTCCTCCCTACATAATGGCTCATGCAGAGCTAAGGGAATTGAAGGAACAACTGAAGGACTTGCTCGATAAAGGCTTTATTAGGCCAAGTACATCCCCATGGGGTGCTCCAGTGCTCTTTGTTCGAAAGAAAGATGGCTTCTTGCGGATGTGTATTGACTACAGGCAACTAAATAAAGTCACTATCAAGAATAAGTATCCTCTTCCACGGACTGATGACTTGTTCGACCAGTTACAAGGTGCCAAATGCTTTTCGAAGATCGACTTGCGATTCGGTTATCATCAGCTACGAGTCAGAGATATTGATATCCCAAAAACAGCATTTAGGACGAGGTATGGCCATTTTGAATTCCTTGTCATGTCTTTTGGGCTTACAAATGCCCCAGCAGCCTTTATGGATCTTATGAACCGGGTATTCAAACCATTCTTGGATGAATTTGTGATTGTGTTTATTGATGATATCTTGATATATTCATGATCGAAAGCCGAGCATGCGAATCATTTGCGAGTTGTATTGCGGACTCTCCAAGACTACAAGTTATATGCTAAATTCTCTAAATGCGAATTTTGGCTAACTTTTGTAGCTTTTCTTGGTCATGTTATTACCAGATATGGTATCAAAGTTGATGGCCAAAAGATTGAAGTTGTGATGACTTGGCCGAGGCCCTTGAATCCGACAGAGGTTCGTAGATTTTTAGGCTTGGCAGGGTATTACCGAAGGTTTGTGGAAGGATTTTTCTCTATTTCTGCACCATTGACGAAGCTGACACATAAGGGAGCTAAGTTTCAGTGGACTGAGGCATGTGAACAAAGTTTTCAGGAGCTAAAGAAAAGGCTTACGATGGCACCTATCTTGACTCTTCCGGATGGCACCGAGGGTTATGTTGTCTATTGTGATGCCTCGAGAATTGGCCTAGGTTGTGTTCTTATGCAGCATGGTAAGGTTATCACGTACACCTCCAGACAGTTGCGGAAACATGAACAGAACTATCCTACGCACGATCTTGAGTTAGCCGCAGTTGTCTTCACCCTAAAAATTTGGCGGCATTATTTATATGGGGTTCATATTGATGTTTTCACCGACCACCAGAGCCTTCAGTATTTATTTAAACAGAGGGAGCTGAACCTACGACAAAGAAGATGACAAGAATTACTAAAGGACTATGATGTTGATATTTTATATCATCCCAGCAAAGCTAATATTGTTGTTGATGCCCTTAGCCGGAAGTCCATGGGCAGTCTAAGCCATGTTGAAGCTGATAAGGTCAAGATGACCAAATATCTATGCCAGCTAGCTAATTTGCAGGTGCGTTTGGTAGACACAAAGGGTGGACGCATTCTCGTTCAGAATACAGCAAAATCTTCTTTTGTTACTGAAGTGAAAGAGCGACAACACAAGGATCCTGAGCTTATAAAACTGAGGGAAAGTATTCCACAGCAGCGACAACATTTATTTGAGCTAACTGGAGATGGAGTCCTTAGATACCAGGGCCGCTTATGTGTACCGACAGTCGGAGAGCTCCGCGCCAAGATTCTTTCGGAGGCCCATTATTCTAGATATGCAGTTCACCCCGGAGCGACAAAGATGTATCGGGACCTTCGACAGATCTATTGGTGGAATGGAATGAAAAAAGATATCGCGGAGATGGTAGCCCAATGTCCTAACTGCCAGCAAGTTAAAGTCGAACATTAGAGGCCTGGAGGCCTAACTCAGTGTATTGAACTTCCATTATGGAAATGGGACATGATAAATATGGACTTCATCACCGGTTTGCTTCGCACTCCATGGAGGTATGATTCTATTTGGGTAATTATTGATAGGCTTACAAAATCTGCTCCTTTTCTGCTAGTCAGGACGATATATTCAGCCGAGGATTATGCCAAGCTTTACATTCGGGAGATTGTGTGCCTTCATGGGGTACCATTATCTATTATCTCTGATCGAGGGGATCAATTTATAGCACATTTTTGGAAATCTTTTCAGAAGGGTCTAGGCACGCAGGTAAATCTTAGCACAGCTTTTATCCACAAACTGATGGACAGGCAGAGCGTACTATTCAGACAGTTGAGGATATGTTACGTGCTTGCGTGCTAGATTTTAAAGGAAGTTGGGATGATCATCTACCTCTTATTGAGTTCGCTTATAATAATAGTTTCCAAGCTAGTATTCAGATGGCCCCTTACAAAGCACTATACGGGCGGAAGTGTAGGTCGCCGATCGGTTGGTTCGAGGTCGGGGAAGCAGAGTTGCTAGGTCCTAATTTAGTCCAGTAAGCAATGGAAAAGGTAAAACTTATTAGAGACCGGCTGCGTACAACACAAAGTCGGCAGAAGTCTTATGTAGATGTTCGACGATGAGACTTAGAGTTTGACGTAGAAGATTGGGTTTTCCTGGAAGTAACGCCTATTAAGGGCGTCATGCGATTTGGAAAGAAGGGGAAGCTCAGCCCCAGGTATGTTGGACCGTATAAGATTATTCGAAGGATTGGTAGGGTGGAGTACGAGCTTGATTTTCGTTCAGAATTGGGAGCAGTCCATCATGTGTTTCATGTATCTATGTTGTGGAAGTGCATTGGAGATCCTTCACGTATTACGCCCATTGAGGATATTCACATTGCTGAAGACTTATCTTATGCAGAGGTACCAGTAGCTATTTTAGATCGGCAGGTAAGAAAGCATCGAACTAAAGAAGTGGCTTCCGTGAAAGTGTTATGGCGAAATAACAACATCGAGGAAATGACATGGGAAGCTGAGGAGGAAATGAGGAAGAAGTACCCCTACCTATTTACGACTTAAGGTGAGTCGCATTTAAATAATTGGAAATTATTTCTTTACAAAACTTAATTGGATTTTTAAATGACAAGAAAGTGCAATTTAAATTTCTTATTGCGAGATAGCTATACAAAGCCTAGTAGTTGGAATCTTCAGAATTTGATTTATGCTTTGCAAATGTAACAAATATAGCCTCGCAAATAACGTATTAGCGGAAAAAAAAATGAAACCAAGGAATTGATTTGACCTATTCGCGGACGAATGTTCTTAAAGGGGGGAGACTGTGAGACCCCATGTGTTTTTTTCTCTTCTCTTACGTAATATACGTAATGTGGCGTGGTTATATTAGGTATATACGATTGGGTATAGCACATTGGGAGAATAAGACTGAAAATTTGTGGTAATATCAAGGAAATAACTAAAGCTTTAGGTCAAAGGAATCCCTTAAACAAAGGTTCATGGTTAAAGAAATGACTCGGGTATCACCCCGCGCGTTCGGAAGGTTTAAGTTAACTTGCACCTGTGGGATAAGACTAAGAGTATCTAATATGTTAAGAATAGTGTATTATGAGGTATTATAATATCACACTGGTCACATGTTAAGTTTTGGAGTCAAGAAAGTTGCGAAATAAAGGTCGGCAAAGGTTATCGTAAATTTCTCTAATAATTTTTCTAAACTTTGGGTCAAATGTATTATATCATTTCTCCCAATATATAATGAGTTATGGGACCCACAACCTATCATATTGAAGGTCTACAAGTCTAGTTCGCAACCAAAAAAATATCACATCAAACGGACATTGGATTAAAAATTTATGACTATTTTACCCCGGACTGTCCAGGCTGAAATCGGGTCGCGAACCGAGTCGGGTCAAACAAGTGGTATAAGTCGGCAAATCCGACTTGTAAGACCCCAAAACATTTCATTTTCATTCCAAAACAGTGAGGGAGCTTAAGAGAGGGTTCCATGGTGTTCTTGAGTGATTAAGGTACGTTTTTAACGATTTCTACCGTTAAAGTTTGTCCCCGTGCCTAGAAACTCAATCTCTACGCTTTGCAATCGTTTCCCCCTTCTATTAGCTGTGTTTGAAGCTATTTTTGGAAGATAGGAATTTGTTGTTCTTGCTGGTTCTTCAGGCTTTATACTTGATTTTCCAAGGTAATCATCTTGGGACTTTTTTATGATCGTTTTTACAAAGTTCTACGGATGTTTCGTCAAGTTAGGGCAATATGGCAAATTTGCCGATTTAAACTCAATTATGAACTGTTTATAGGTGCGTATAAGCTGCATATATATAGTTTTTGCGAAGCTTAGGACGTAAGGAACAACTTTCGTGAAGGAACTACAGGCATTCGGACGTTCGTTGGGAAGGTATGTTAAGGCTAAGCTCTGTCCTTCCTTTTTGCTCGAATTCTTGGAAATTCCTAGGACGTCAGATGTGATATTTTACTATTCTATTGCTAGAAAGACCTTCTGTGAAAGACATTGGGATCGTAGCTGAAGTATTTTCATGATGCTATTAGGTTGATATTCCACTCGTTCGGTTAATTAGGGTATTCGACATCTATATATGTCATTTTGTCGGCTTTCTTATCCATATGTCTATATATATGAATTCTTATTCGTCTTTGGGTTGTGTGACTAAACAAAAATAAAGGCATTGAGTATTTATGATGAGTCCTTCTTCCTTGTTAAAGTATATTTTAAAATCTCTAAAGTGACACATCAATTTCCAAAAATCTCAAATATAAATTTTACGTTTAAACTATTAAAGCACTTGATTTTTGATATACTTTCCTTTACTAATTATCAAGAAATTAGGTATAAGGACTAAGTGAAGCACCTTAAGCTTTTTATGAACATCTTCAGAGTTAAGTTATCTTTCTAAAAGTCGAGTTAAGTTTTCAAGCTTATTTATTCAAAGAAAACATATGAGGTTCCACGAGACAATTGTATGCGATCCGAAGGTGATTATGAGATTATAAGAATAAGAGTACCAATGAGCCAAGATAGGCTAAGTTCTTGTTATGGCCTATTATGTGCATTCAAAGTTCATATCATACATGGCATATTATGCATGGACTTCGAGCTATAATAGGAGGTAAGGGGCCTATTTGCCCGAAAAACTATATATATTGTATAGATGGCCACGGGTTGGCAATATGATACCGGTTAGCTACCGGGAGAGACCGCCATTGCTAGCATTTGGTTGGGTATGTCATGCATTTGCATCAATATATATATGTATTCACGACATACGCTTACACGAGCATACCATGCATAATTGATTACTGTGAGGTCGGATGTCGGTCATGGAGGCTACAAGAGTTTCAGTGTTAGGTGGTTTCACTATTATTTTTTTTACATCAGCTATGTATGATTCTACTTTCTGCCTTACATACCAGTACATTTTTATTCGTACTGATGTTCCGTTGCCTGGGGAAACTGCATTTTTGTTTCGTGCGTGCAGGTCCAGGTAGGGACTCTAATCGACCCCTCCGCTAGGATTTCGGGGTTCAGCTGTGAGTTGGTAAGCTCCACCTCTTCCCGGAGCTTTCATAGGATGGTTACTTTTGTGTACAGTTTGGGTATAGTCGGGGCCTTGTTCCGACAGTGCTTATGACACTCTTAGAGGCTATTGTGGACACAGTATTCTGGGTTTCTTTTTGTAGCTTTCAGTCTCCAGCCCATAGGCTTGGCATGTATATATATATGTGTGTAGGCATGTATGTCTCCAATCGCGGCCTCGTCGGCCAGCTAGTACTTTATTATTTTGGCTCGTCTACCTTTGTTTATATGGCTTATTGTTATTCAGGTCATGACCTTAATGGTCCAGGCTTAGTATTTCAAATGTTGTGCTGCCCGATCTGTTGGGCCTCCAGTTTAGTTAGCTAGTATGTTTAGTGGCTAACTCGATCAAATACAGTATCGAGTGCCAGTCGTGCCTCCCCTAGTTTGGGGCTTGACAACTTTTAATCCAATCAATTACGATACAGACTCAATAAATCAGGCAAAAATGAAGAAGATTTTTGAGTAAGCTTATAAGTTATATTAGTTAATTTTACTCAACATTCAACTAATTAGTCAATATAATAAGCAAATCTTAGTACTCACCTTACACATATATAAGATAAAAAAATTATTTTTAATAAGAGTTGTGTATATTCTTTGTCCCACTAATAGGAATAAGATATGATTGTATTATGTAATCGATCACGTGGATGAAATACTTTAGTAAAACATCATATGTAGAGTAAGATACGATTGAGATATCATTTATCAGAATAGTTAGCTGTGCCTAATGTGATTATTGAGGCATGATTAGAATAAGGATACAAGTTTTAGCACTCTCATAAATTAAGAAAATATGGATAAAACCTTTTCAATTGTCAGACTCAGATAATTATAAATTAATATGGCATAAACTCAAGTTACCTAAATAGGTCCGATATCTGAAATCAAACGAAATCCTTATCGTTCAATCAAATATTACTCCTACAATATTTTTATACAATAAAGCAACTAATGGAAACGAACTGAAAAAAGAACCACTAGACTGGATCCAAACCCTTAAACATAACGGTTAGTATTTGTCAAGTTGGGATGCCTAATGTGATTACTAACACATGATTAGAAAAAGGATATAAGTTTTAGCACGCCCATAGAATAAGTAAAATATGGATGAAACCTTTTCAATTGTTGGTAATGCATAATATGGCATAAATACATGTATTCCTAGCTTGGTCCCATATATATAAATGAAGCGACATCTTTACCATTCAATCAAACATTACTCCTATAATTAACATATGATTATTTATTATTTTCAGGAAATTGTAATTTTTTTCATCTTTATTTTATAACAGAGATACATCTTTATAGTATTATTTATGTTATTTTTAATTTTTTTTTATCTCTTTTGATATGTGCTACACGCGCAAAGTGCGTACACTAAATCTAGTAGTCTTAAAATTATAATAGGTTCATTAGTGATAAACACTTAAGGGACGTTTGGTTTGAAGACAAGTTACGCTGGGATTAGTTATGCGGAGATTAATTATACTGTTATTATTTATGCTGGAATTAGTTATTCTCGGAGGCGGATCCAGAATTTTAAGCTTATGAGTTCCTATAACAATCTCAGATTAATCTACATGATAACTGGACCAACGAAACTAGGTTCCAAACTAAATATTCTTATATATTTTATGAATTTTTTAGTATAAATACAGGGTCTATGCAAAAATTATTGGGTTCACGGGAACCCGTACCGTTTGCTCTACACATCCGCCCCTGGTTATCCTAATAATATTTCTTGTTGAGATCCAGAAATAACTTATCGTGAGATTACTATGCCACCCTTTCATAGGTATAAGTTATTCTGAAACTATTTTTAATTCTGAAATTACTAATCAAACAAGAGATAAGGTGACTAAATTTTCATCCAAAATTATTTTTGCTTATCCATCATTGACCCCTTAAAAGTTAAATTCATCAAAATAAAAATAAGAGGAGTTTATGTTCTTCTTCTGGTTTGATTGAAAATTATCGAATTAGAAGTACAGTTTGCTCCCACTTTTGACTTTGAGGGCATCAGAAAATAATAAATGATAGTGGGGTCAATCAGATTCAGACACATTTTTCCTAATCTGTCATTCTGTTTTCACTTTACTACAAATTCTAGTGACTCCCCATATGCATAAATTATTGTGTCTTCGATCTTTATCTAATCTGTTAGGAACTTGTCACACATTCCTTTATATTTTTTCATTTACGACTTGATTAAGTTGAGGGGATTAGTGTCCGATCTTATAGTTGATTAGATTAGCATATTCTAACAATGCTCCTTTCATGATTTGAAATAATATTTGCTTTCATTGTCTAGCTACTGTTTTTCTAGCTAGCGGAAATAACCTTGTGCAAAAATGCAAGGTAAGACTGCATACAATAGATTTTTGTAGTCCAATTCTTTCTCAAACCCCGCACATAGCGAGAGTTTAGTGCACCGGACTGCCCTTTTGTCTAGCTAATGCTTAAACACTTTTGTGAATCCGGATTTTATTTGAACATTTCATATATGGTCAATCATCATTAGATGGTTGATTAAAGATAAGATTATCCTCTTGATAATTGAACTTTCTGGAAACGTGCTTTTGACGTCGAAACAAAAATACAATTTTTTTCACACAATAGATGTGAGTTCGATTCTCACTGTCTTTTTTCCCTACCCTATTCTCCTACTCGCGTACGTAATAGAAAACTTTTTTTTTAAAGCAGTATAAAGAAAGGTCTTAGTAGATATAAACCACACAATCAAGGAGTTAGATTTAATTTTTTTTTTTTTTTTTGTAACTAGGGAGATGAAGGAAGCCAATATTGAAATGGATTAATTAGGTCCTTTTTACCATGCACGTTAATCCATGGTCTTTCCATGGTATTTTATATATATTTCGTAAAATTGATTTAATATTATATGTTGGCTTCCATTCTCCAAAAAGGTTGAATGACACACCTAATTAAATGTTGAGTTATTTATTCAAAGGAACATAGATAGATTTTTATTTAATACTTATTTTTTTGCTTTTTCAATGATGCACCTATATTCTAGAAATTTTAGATCAGCCTCTGAGTGAAAGCTACGAATAACCACTAACTCACCTACTCTTCAAATTCCTTTTCATGCGTATGGTGTAGTCTCTAGGCATTAGTGGAAGAGTGGGAGCAATGGAGGTTTTTGACAACTTTTCTTGAAATATACGATTTGAATGACAATTGTCTCTCTATTTTTTGTTGTTTTGCTTTAGTGGCCAGATATACAGAACAACACGCCTGCTCTTTGCACTTTGAAACTCAATCATAGCATCTTTGCACAAAATATTCTATTCTACATACATATATCCTTGTAGTTGTAGTGCTCTTCAAATCATCCTATTTGTCCTCTATGCCTGACTTCACTTTGGACCATTTTACACGGAGTATTTATTTATATATATATATATATATATATATATATATATATATATATATATATATATATATATATATATATATATATATATGTTTGTTACAATGTCAAAAGTAGAGATAATAAAATCAATCGATTTTTTAGTAATTCGTTCCGTGCACCTACTGATCGAAAAACTGAAAAAATCGTCCGATTTTCGATTGACTTTAATTCATCGAAATTAGGCTGATCGGTAATAAATAGCGACCGAAGTCTGTCGATTTATTAAAAATATAAAATTACCGACCGAAGTCGGTCGGTTTTTTTTTAAATTAATTTATTTTATATGAAAAACCGACCGTTTTCGGTCGGTTTCTTAAAGAATAAATTTTGCGGGACGCTAAAATTGTTTCTCGCATTTTTGCGCCAAGACAAACTGACCGAAGTTGGTTGATTTCGTAAAAAGAATTTTAAAAATACATTAACAAGTTGGTCGGTTTTTTGACCTATCGAAGTCGGTCAGTTGGCCGCGGTGGATTTTGACCAAATTTCTAGTAGTGAGATCAAACTATTTTGTAGTAAATCGCCCTCTGTACCTAATTAGTTTAGATGGGTTAAAAAATAATTTATTTGTCGATTTAACTTTAACGAGTTGGACACGAAAATTAAGCTATTGGATCAAAATAGATCAACAGACTCAACTCAAATCAACACTAGCAAAATCAAATTTAGAGAGTACACATTATGTATACGCAAAATTTGAAAGAACATATTCAGCTAATAATTTAAGAAAAAATACATTAACTTTTACATTTTCCTTTATTGAAAATCAACATAAAAAATGAAAGGAAAGGTTGCATCGGGCATGTTAGATTATGACCCTTTATTTGACATATCTTGATCTAATTAACCATATTAACCTAAATAAATTTTGGGCAATTTAGGCCATAACCAGCATGAGCGGAACCAGGGCGGCCGAAGGTGGTTCATCCGAACCTCTTTTGTCGAAAAATTACATTATTTGTATAAGGTCAAAATTATTTTTTATGCATAAATAGTAAATTTCGAATCTCTTAACATGTTCGTATATTTACTTTTTAATATTTGGAATTCCTTTACTAAAAGCCCTGACTCTTGTGACCAACTTATTGATTTGACCTAATTTAATTTGCCCAAGTTCCCAATCCGTTCATTTTCCAACTTTTATGAAAAGCATTCCTTCTTGGAAGATGATGTACGCTAGGTCATAGCCAAATGCGATTCACTTCCGTTTTGCCATTACTTCCATTTCACATATATTTGCTTCCTTTCATTCTGCCATGTAAAATATGATTTTTTTTTTATACCATTATATATATAACTTAAATTCATAATCAATATTTGGTGGCATTAACTTGCTAATCGTCATTTAAAATATAACTGGCCAAAATCATGACTAGCGGTGGCAAAATGGTTAAAAGAGAACAGTTAACCACTCATATATATTATCCACCAAAAAATAGATTGAATAACTTTTTAAAAACGGGTCAAATATGGATAAAAACTATATTATCCATTTAGAAAATGGACAACCAATGAGTCTAACTTTTACATTTATAAATCCTTAAATTGGGGGTTCCTCAAATTAGGGAGACTATGGATTCTCCCAAAAGTGATCATATGCAAGAACTCATAGATAATATGGTTACACATATTATCCGCCGGTTAATTCATTTTTATCTTTATTAAATATAGATCGCATAAGATAATTTAGCCGTTTTTTCTTTTTACCTGTTGTCGATCCGACCCGCCCGTTCGTCACTTCTAATCATGACTACGCACATTATAATTTAAGATCGACCTAGCTATCGGAAATTTGTGAACTTGTGAGTGCTAATTTGGAGGTGGACTTATTGGTCAATTTAAAGAATTCTAAGTCGACACGTAGTCTATGGTTGTGTACTAGCTGGAAATGAGCACTACAAGTAGAGCAAGCTTTTCTCTTAGTGCTTCCGACCATATCGCGTTCTTGTTAGATACTGCCTTTTGATTTAATTAATGAAACTTCATATTTGCCGTCAATAGCGGATTCAATATTTAAATTTAATAAGTTTAACTTTCTACTGAACTTATTGTACTATTATGAGTTAAAATCTAATAAAAATAATTATTAAGATTTTAATATATTTTTTTATATTTTTATTCCATATCAAAAGTTCTAGATTCGGGTGAAGCTATAAAATTTGACATTCCTCGTCAAAATTGCTCCAAGCTCGACCCTTTCTTTCCAATTTAGTTGAGTTGTCCAAGCTCAGGGGCGTCAACGGTTAGGTTCGACCGGTTATTTTATAACATTTAGACCATATTAATTTTTTCGATTATTCTATTATGTATAATTAAAATTAAACTTTTCAAAACAGTCTCAATCATGTCAGTTTCTGTTCAGTATTGGTACGATTCGGTTAATTTTCGGTAATTTTTTTAAATTTCATGTAAAAGTCACTAGTAGAAGTAGAATGCAATAACATACGTAAACTCTCTAGACATTTTTATAGTTTAAAAGGTGATAAATTAAGAAAATATGAAAGATGGCTGGAGTATAGTGTCACACCTCCTTTTTCGCCCGCGCCGTCCAAAAGGGGCGCGGAAGGGAGTTTTTTCCAATTAAAGGACAATCGAAACGGGATTTACTTATTTATTTCAGAGTCGCCACTTGGGAGATTTATGGTGTCCCAAGTCACCGGTTGAATCCCGAATCGAGGAAAAGAATGACTCTGTTTAACAGTCTGCGCACCAGAAATCCGGATAAGGAATTCTGTTAACCCGGGAGAAGGTGTTAGGCATTCCCGAGTTCCGTGGTTCTAGCACGGTCGCTCAACTGTTATATTCGGCTTGATTATCTGATATAATACATGTTGAACATATGTGCGAATTTTGACTTTTAACCGCTTTTATCATTATTATTATTTTTATCGAGAATTGTAACATCGTGAAAATATATCTCGAACCACGTCACATCAATGTACCCGTGGTTATCGACATATTTCGACTCTGTTGAGATTTGGATTTGGGTCACATAAATGTGCACCCGAGTTTAAGAAAATAAATTGTTAAAGGCGCGCCTAAAGCGACTAGCATATCATTATTTTTTGGGTAAGGTCGTGAAATTTGCTAAACGACCGATCCCGAAGTCTATACAATTATTAACCTTTTATTGAGGGCCCCACAACTTATACGTTTTATTGGGTGAGGCTCATCTCATTTATTTTAACAGGATAATCCTAAAGTGCCTACATTTTTTCTATTAAATTTGTCTCTACAAAATGAAAGAGAAAAGATCCTAATTTATTTACATGCTTACGAGTTGTTATAGTTGGGTTCCGAATATGATTCGTAAAATCTGAAAATGATGCAAGCAGGGCAGTCCGTTGCCAATGCAGGCCCAGACCCAATGTGTATGGTACAAACTGGACCCGGGCCATCTCATTCACATGTTACTACCTAATTACATTATACTAGGCATGCTCACAGTTTGTCAAATTAAAAAAAAACTTGGCAATCTAATTTTAATCCTAAACCGTTTTACATGCTGAAATTAACCAATAGTATTTAGCTAAATAATATTCCTACAAGTTCCGAAATGATCTATTCGTTTAATGAACTAAATGTTGAATGTTTAAAAATAGTCTAAATCAGCTAACATGCTTTTTGAGACATGATAATCATCCAACAATAACGAATTAACTAGACAGAGTTACTACACCATTTATTTATTTTTAGGCAATACATAGATAGTTCATCCGCTAAACTACCTTCAGATGTTCCATTATATATATTAAACAGCTACATGATTCTGATTAGAGTAAGCTAAATAATGTATATATACAAATAAAATTCAGAATATAATTAAGATAAATTCAGAACTTCAACTCTTCATTTCATATTCATGCTTCATGTTTCAGTTTACAGTAACCAGCGTGTCAGTTGTGTACCTGATATTGGAAGCAAAAGAAAAGGAAGATCAGCAGAAATGCAGTAGCATACAACAACAGCAACACCCAGCAACAGATTTTAAAAATCGAGCAGAAATCCAGCAACAACCAGTGAAGTAGTAGCAAATAACCAACCAAACTCAAGGAACAAACCAAATGAAAATCCAGAAATACCAACAACAATCAACGGGCAGAAGCAAAGGGAATCTTTTCTGATTGAAAGACTAGTTAATGTTTAACCCTTTATTTCTGAATCCGTATATCTTATGTATTTAGATTGTATATCCGGTGTATACTACTCTCTCTTTAAATTTCCAGAATGTTTTTTTTTTGTTCCGAAAAATCCTCAAATCTCTCTTAGTATTCAGAAAATCTCATATTTCCAGAATATTTTCGGAATCCCCTCTCTTTTCAATACCCAGCCCCTTTTATTTGTCTCCAGCCCCTCTATTTATAGCCAAACTCTCCTTATTTAAATTAAATCCCACTATCCTTATTTATGAAACATATATTTTGGCAATGTTCATACAAGCAGGACCACTCGGGTCGAAATAAATTAAACGTCCTTTGGAGAAAGGATTAAATTCAATATCCTATTCAAGGGCGGATGAACCCGAAATATCCTATTCGAGGGCGGATGAACCCAAAATATCCTATTCGAGGGCGGATGAACCCAAAATATCCTATTCGAGAGCGGATGAACCCAAAATATCCTATTCGAGGGCGGATGAACCCAAAATATCTTATTCAAGGGCAGATGAACCCAAAATATCCTATTTGAGGGCGGATGAACCCAAAATATCCTATTCGAGGGCGGATGAACCCAAAATATCCTATTCGAGGGCGGATGAACCCAAAATATCCTATTCAAGGGCGGATGAACCCAAAATATCCCATCTGAAGGCTGATGAACCCAAAATATCACATTCGAGGGCGGACTAACCCAAAATATCCTATTCGAGGGCGGATAAACCCCAAAATATCCTATTCGAGGGCGGATGAACCCAAAATATCCTATTCGAGGGCGGATGAACCCAAAATATCCTATTCGAGGGCGGATGAACCCAAAATATCCTATTCGAGGGCAGATGAACCCAAAATATCCTATTCGAGGGCGGATGAACCCAATTTCTTCAACTTAAATGTAAAGACTGAAATGTATTCCCCTGTTATATGGGCGGGCTCCCAGCTTTCAAAAACTTGAAATTTAAATCACCATTCTGTTCTTCAGGTGGGCTCCTGACCTCAACAACTTTCTTAAATATTAACACCTCCATTCTCCAGGCGGGCTCCTGACTTTAACCATTTCTTAAATTTTAACACCTCCATTCTCCAGGCGGGCTCCTGACTTCAACTCTAATACTTTAAAAATAAATTGAGCTCCTTTCGAGCGATGGAGAAAGATTCATCGGACTAAGATTTGATATCTCAAGAGAAAATTTCATCGGACTAAGATTGTATCGGGAGGGAAATCCATCAGACTAGGACTTTTATCCTAGGAGGAAAATGTAAAGATCAAAGGTTTGAGAAACTTACCTTTGTAACTTCTTCTTTTCTTTTCTTTTTCCCTTGCACTGCTTTGTTCTTGTTTCAACTCTCAAGCAAAGAAAATTTTATCAGTTTTAAAAATGGTGGCCGATTTGTGGCCTTACTCGGGATGGCTTTCTCCTTTAAAAGCTCGTGTTGTCTTTCCCCAAGACTGCTGGGGATAACACTGCTGGGGAATTATTTACTTACCTGTTGGGGGATAATATTATTGGGGAATCTCCTTTCTTCCCCTTTTTTCCAAAACTACTTCCTTCAAAACTTTTCTTTCTCAACATTGCTGGGGATAAAATGTTATCAGCTGGGGGTAACACTGTCGATGATAACACTGCTGGGGGATTTTGATTCCTTCCAAACTAGTGCTTCACTCTTCTGAAGGCTGCTGGGAATGACACTGGCCTTTTGCTTTTTCCGAGCACAAGTTTCATCCTTTTGTTCTGTCCGCTGGGGAACAACTTCCTTCATTAAAACTTGTTATGCTGGGGGTAACACTGGTTCAAAGACCACTTCCCTTTAGATTGGTGCTATCTTTATTCTTCCCCAAATGGGTATCTGACTTCTAGAAAATTTTCTAAATAAAAGGAAAATTTCCTGCCTCAGTTTGATAATCTTCCTTGTGGCATGCATTTCCGTCATCAATGCCATTTCCTTTACCTGTTTCAAATCAAACAAAATTTGTTAGTTTAAAACGTGGTGGTTGGTTGTGATACTCCTACTGGGGATGACTTTTCCCTTTCTCCTTCCCTGCTCTGCGTTCCTATTACACTATCAAAACTTGCTTGGGATGATATTATTTGTTGGGGATGATATTCTTGCTGGTCTTAGAACGACTTGCCTTGCTTTGCGTCGTTCGGCTATCTTGAAACTTGGGTGATAACTTCCGACCTTATTGTCGATTCCTTATTCACCAACCTCTCAACGTTGTTTTCCCCTCTGACCAGGTATCTTTTCCATGATAGCTGATTCCCCTTGAGGATTTTGCAATGTTTTGCTGATAAACCACATTCTTTGTTCATTCGTGTCACTGAAAACAACCTTTTCTGCTGGGGATATCCCTCTTATTTTGTGGCATAGCTCGGAAACTGGCATTTCCACGACCTTTTAGTCACATATGAATTTCTCAATCATGCCCATTGCTTTCCGCATTGTTCTTTCTTGATTTGTCCACGGGCCTTGGCCTTGAGGTCTATAACCTTTGATTTTGGCGGGGATATCCTTCTTGACACTCATCCATCCTTTTGTTAATCTCCTTTTGCGGGGGATATCTTTCTTGACACTGGCCTCGCGCTTGTTCCTTCATGACTTAGACCATTTGGATGTTCTAATCGGATCTGGTCTTGCATAATTGGAAAGCTGATGGCAGATTTTGAAGTCATTTCTCACTTGTTCTGACCAAACAGACTCTACTGGGGAATTTTTCTATGAAAGGAGAAAGATAAACAAAAAGGGAACCGAATAAAAGAAAAAGGAAAAAGATGACTCTTTAACAAGAGAAACTATAAATAAAAACCTATCAAACGCAGATACCGACTCTAATGGTCATGGCATGCATATGTGGCCTATCCTCTGCCGTCAATCGTCTTTCAAGATCTTCATTTGGCGATTCCCCATCTGATTCTTAATCTTATTCGAATTGTAGTGCCCTAAGGGTTTTCACTGTCAAGCCTCTCTCATTTTGGTTTTTCTCTCAACTTTCATCGCCTTATGGTGTCCGTGAAGATTTTCACCGATAAGACTCTCTCATTTGTATCACTTTCCAGCTAGGGATTTGGAGTGTTTCCGATATGACTCTCTCTGTTAGGGATTCTTTTCGGCTATCAATTCATTTCCAATCCATGATCCTTTTATCTGTTGGGAATCGGGGTGCTATCCCCGACTTCCGTTTGTATGACTTGGCATATTTCAAAGACTGGTCAGAAAGTCTTTCTTTGGACCGTAACGTGAGGTTTTGGATAGGGCTAGAAAGAAAGGGTATTAGCGGCTCAAAAACGAATCAATTTGGGTTCAAAATTTACAACCTTCGGAACCGGCTTTCTTTACATCAAGCACAACTTCTGCCCCAGTTTCTTGCTTGGGAATTTTTATTTTTTACACTATGTTACACTATGCACACTATGCACACTATGACCGAGTCGTGAAGCGCCTACGTATCCTCTTTGAGGAATCAGGTCAAACGTAGTTCCCAATTCCTCTGTTTTCTTCTGACTTTCTTTTGTTTTTGTTATCATTTTTCTTTTCTTTTCTTTTCTTCTTTTTTTCTTCTTTTTTTTTTGTTGTTGTTGTTTTTGTTGCTTTCTTTTCTTTTTTTTTCTTTTTCTTCCACGTTTGGGTTTCTAACCTTCGCTACTGATTCCGAACGAGGGGTATGAAAGAAAATAAATAAGGCTCAAAAGGGGTAACGAAGGATGAAGTGTTTAGGTAGCGGAATAAAATGTCTTCGTCATTCCATTCTTCAAAACATGCCAAATGAAAACAACACAATTAAACAAAGATTTGTAGCCTCTTCTGATGGTGCTGGACTTGACAATTATATTCACACATTTGCTTTTTCATTTGTCATCTCTAAAATACCGTTGGGCAACACTCTCACTCTCGACCCTTATGTCAATTTGGCGAATCCTACTTTTAACGGTTTTCTTTATGTTTTACTTGCCCCAGTTCCACATGACTCGAGCTCCGAATAATCTCAAACCGCCCTTATTTCTTTTAAATGTTCCGATCACCTCTCAATGGTTTTATGATTAACTTTTAAGATTAGGCCCAAACTGTGTGCACATGTCATGTCACTAGCATTGGCGCTGAACAAAAATGATAAAAGAACTAAACAAAAAGATGACTGGAAATAATAAAAGACCGGATTTTGCATTAGACTAATGGTGAAATGGTTTGAATAACAAAACAAACAAAAACAAACCAGAATAAAATCCCAAAACAAACCTGGACAAAACTAAACAAACCGCTATGACAAAAATGGAAAGATAAGAAAGTTTGACACAAGACAATATCCGGATTACAACCCTAAGAATAATCCGGACAATAGAAATGACAATAAAATAAGCCACCAAAAGCTTCTCTCTTGTTAACCAAGGAACGGAGCGTCCTCCCACTTTATCAAACCTGACATCTTAGCCACTTAGCTTCGCATCAATATTGCCAAGACCATTACCAACTTCAATATCATCAACCTCAGTCAACAAGTTCACAATAGGATTCGAGTGCTTCTGTCATCAGGCCTCATCCCCACAAAGGATTCTGCGTGATATTCTGGGTGTCATTGTCTTGGATTACAATGAGGTTTTCCTGGATCTTGTGTTTCCGGCTTACCACAAACCAACCACCTTAACTTTCTTTGCGATTCAAAACAAAACAGGTTAGAATGGACTCAGTCGGTCCTCATTATTAACAACATCTTTTCCCTTTTTTTCTTTTTTTTCTTTTTTCTTTCTTTCTTTTTTTCTATTTTTTTCATCATTTTTTTGTGTGTGTGTCGAATCTTATGGAGATTGCCTACGTATCATGACCCCGCATGAATCAGACCTTGCGTAGTTCGGCCAAAATGAAAGGTAACAACAATGAAACATTTTTTTTTTGGAATTATCAATTTTCATAATAAAACAAACTGGGTTTCAAAGGTTTAAAGATGACCTACAAACTCGAAAATCAAACAACCCATATATTCTAATCAAAAGTTTTACAAACTCAAAAACAGACGGCCAGTTCCCTTTCTACGTTTTGACAAATGCAACCGAACAATTATTTTTGCAAATGTGGCCCCTTCCAAATTTCACATGAATTTTGAGGCCGGAGACGATTATTTTATGACACTTTACAAACTTGTCCGTTCTTTTACGAAAATAGCCTTTCGACAACTGAAAGATACTCTAAGGCTATTTCGGCAAGAACGGTTTAAGGCGCTGCCGAAGCTGGCTCGGCTTATTTTGACCAAAAATCCAAATGGTATTCACCTGACCGCTGACTCTTTGTTTTTTTCCCAATTAAAATAAAAGACCTGGTGTTGCAAACACAGCCTTTCAGCGTCTCGGGGACAAAGATTTTAAGGCTGCGTTAGCTAACCGGCCAAAATCCTAAAAATGACCCAAGGTGAATGTTTATACAAAGTCAGCCTTCCGGCGTCCCTTTCGGGAACATTCGACTATTTTTGACAAAAACAGCATCACTCGACTTATTTGTGACTTTTTTTTATTGTTTTTCAAAATAGAAGACCCGATATTGCAAACATGGCCTTCTAACGCCTCGGGGACGTAAATGTTTAAGGCTGTGTGGGTCAATCGGTCAAAATCTAAAAAAAAAATGACCCCAAAAGTGGCTGTTTATGCAAGGACAGCCTTCCGGCGTCTCTTTTGGGAACATTCGGCTATGTTTTGACAAAACAACGTCAATCGACATATTTATGACCTTTTCTTGTTTTTCAAAATAGAAAACTCAATATTGCAAACACGGCCTTTCAGCGCCTTGGGGACGAAGATTTTTAAGGCTGTGTGGGTCAACTGGACCAAATCTAAAAAAATGACCCAAAGGTGGCTATTTATGTAAAGTCAGCCTTCCGACGTCCCTTTCGGGAACATTCGGCTATGTTTTGACAAAACAGCGTCACCCGACTTCTTTATGATGAAATTAAAATTTGACATATTTTTTGGCTATTTTAGCAAAAGGGGAGGTTGGACCCGATTAGGGCTGCCTACGTATCTCACATCCGGTGAGAATCAAACCAGCGTAGTTCGCCAAATAAACTAACTAATTTTTGAAAACAAACATATTTCTTTTATTATTTTTTTTTATTTTCATTTTTGGCAGCAAATAACAAAACCACTTTCAAAGCACGACTCTTTTCATTTTTATTTTTGGCATTTTCATAAATAAATAAAAAAATAAAATAAAAATAACTATTTTAAAAATAAGACTCTTTTTCATTTTCATTTGTCATGGCAAGACAAACTATTTTCCTTTTCTATTTTTGAAAACAAGACCGAACAACGACTTTTTTTTTTTATTTTTCCTTTGCTTTTAGTAAAACAAACTAATAAAATATTTTTTTTCATTTTCTCAACATTTTGGCAGAGTTTCGACAGTGTTTGGGCATTGGTTTTTTTTTCAAAAAATAAACAATTAACTCCCTAACCGCTATTTTTTTTTTCCAATTTCACAATATTGATATTAAAAAACCGGTCATCATGCAAGTCCAAAGCAAATAAATGCACAAGCAGTGAGTAGGATGCATCAGGATGGTCTTTTCTATTTCAGGTTGCTATTCCTAGACGGACCCAACCCCTGTGTTGAGTCCCCTAAGTCAAAAATGCACATGATGCAGATAAGCGTTCCTACTAGGGATCCGGCATGAAGTTGAGTTATTCTAGGTTCAGAACATGGGTGTTTGTTCTAGACTTGGCTTACCCGAGCGGACAGCTCGAGCCGAGGGGGGCAGCATACCGGGGATACAGAAGCTCAACCCGGCTTTGCAACTTATCCGAACCTCGTTCCAAAAATGGGATTGACTCTAAATAGAAAAGAAGTCACACGAAGTGCACCCTTCTTCATGATTTAGAAGACTGAGAGAGGAGATGGGTTTCGGCACAGTTATATACAGTTCACAAAATATCAAAGCGGTAAAAGCAGTTAGTTAGCACATTAAGCATGTCATACCTCCTTTTTCCGCCGCCGCGAGGGGTGAAAGAGTTTTTTCCAATTAAAGGGCAATCGAAATGGTATTTGTTTATTTATTTTAGAGTCGCCACTTGGGAGATTTAGGGTGTCCCAAGTACCGGTTTAATCCCAAATCGAGGAAAAGAATGACTCTATTTAACAGTCCGCGAACCAGAAATCCGGATAAGGAATTCTGTTAACCCGGGAGAAGGTGTTAGGCATTCCCGAGTTCCGTGGTTCTAGCACGGTCGCTCAATTGTCATATTTGGCTTAATTATCTGATTTTATATAATTATGAACCTATGTGCAAATTTTAACTTTTAACCGCTTTTATTATTAATTTTAAAGAGAATTGCAACGTCGTTAAAACATGTCTCGAACCACGTCACATAAATGCACCCATGGTTTTTGACATATTTTAACATCGTTGAGATTTGGGTTTGGGTCACATAAATGCGCACCCGAATTTAGGAAAGTAATATTTATTAAACAAGCACCTAAAACAACTATACATTTGCACTTTGCGATGGCCATAGAATTTGCTAAATGACACGCCTCGGATTCTAATTTCAAAGGATTACTTCTACCAAAGATTTAAGACCATATTTACACAACTACTAAGAGAATTGCACTAGACTACATCTATTGAGCAAAATCACGTAAAAATAAATAAATCTATAACCTAACTTCAATGTTCCTTAATAGTACAAGCACTAGAAACAAAATTTAAACAAAAACAAAACTAGGCATGATTATGCATCTTTTTGCCAGAATCTCACTCATATGCTCATATCAAAAAACAAGTGAATAACCACATACATATGAGCAGGGAACAACTAAAAATCTGCTGAAGCAAACGAAGAAAAACGCCAAATAACACCTCAAACAAATCTGAAAAACTAACCGCAAGGCAGCGTTATACTCGAAATGCGATGAACCGTAGACGAACCTCGACACCTCAGATTCGACTGCAACGAACCTCGAACAGGTTTGATAAGGACAAGGACGGGCTGTTTCGAGACAAAATGAAGGTCGCCGGATTTAATGGAGGGTCGCCGGACTGGTTCACGTGAGGAAGACGAAACACGACGGGGTTTTAGCTACTATTTTTTGTGTAGCTGGAGCTGGTTTTACGACTGGTTGCGATGGAGATTGGAGGAGAAGGAGTTGTCGTTTTCTACGTGTGACTGTCGCTGGTGGAGAAGACGACTATGGCTGGAGTGGCGTACTACTGGTGGTCGCCGGTTTCAGGCAGTCACGGTCGTCGTTTGGGGTGGTATTGACGACGGGAAATGGGGGTGAAGGCTGTTGCTGTGGCTGTTCGTGGTTGACGAAGCAGAAGCAGAAGCAACGAACGGATGGCTATGGTGTTCGTTGCTTCTCTGTCCGGTGGCTATGGAGGTTCGACGACCGGTGAAGGGTGGTCGATGGAAGGGGTCGTTTGGAGGTGAGGGAGGTCGTGTGTGGCTATTATCGTGAAGAAGAAGAAGAAGCAAGGGGACTAGGGTTTTGCTCTTAGGATTCTTCTTTGTTTTCTTTAGGAAGAAGAAGATGAAGTAGAGACCCTAGTCTTCTAGGGTTTCTGTGTTGGAGAAGAAGACTTCATCTTTGGTCCCCTTCAAAATACAAAATCGGCTGAAGTCTCCCCCTTTTTAGGTCTTTCCCCCCTTTTTGTAGAGTCTAGGTCTAGGTTTAGGGTATTGGGCTTGGGTATTGGGCTTGGGTATTGGGTTATCCGAATTTTGGGCCTAAAAATGGGTCGTTTGAACTCAATTGTTATTCTTTCCCCGCAACCGAGAATAAAAACACGATCTTATTTAATTAATCCTACGTAAGCAAAATAACTATTAAAATGAGACTGACAATTAAAACAAAAACTATTTTTGGGTATTTTTTCAAGATTAAAATGATTACAAAATATTAATGAAACTATTTTTTTGTAATTTTTGTTTTCTTGTAGTAAAATAAAGTAAGAGAGTAAAAATTAGTTGAAATAGCTATATTAGGGCTAAATTAAATATTTACGTGCTAAAATATGAAAAATCTTGGGGAGGGTCAAAAATCACACGTCTACAGCTTCCCCTTTTTGATTGGAAACATGAAGAGTTTTCAGACAAAGAACGACTAGACGGGTATTTTGACCCGACCCTTATTAGGAGAGACTAAAACTAAGAGAAAAGGGGAATGTGACCGAGCCCTGGTATTTGAGCTGCCTACATATCCTTGGCTATAAAGGAATCAAGCCACGTGTAGTTCAGAGGCGAGTGAGATGATGGAGTATACCGAGGTGAAGAGCCGGTCGAGGTGACATTCCGCCGAGGTTCCGATCCGCGGTCGTGTTGTTACATCAAAAATCAAAACATAAAAATGACTAACTAGGCCTATCAACTATGAGTTACAAGATTCCTATCTATAAGTCTTCTGAAGCTTGATCTTGAGTCTTGAATGGTTCTTCATACAGACTTTAGATTTGAACCTTGATGTTTGCTAGTTGTAGGTGCTAGTTCATCCTTCTTCGGTTTTCCGGATCAGGACCAGGCGTGCAGTGCTTGTGACCTTGGCCATGTCTTGAGCAGCCCATATCAACTTCTGCATTTTGGATTGACTTCTTGTCTTTCTCCTCTCTTTTTTTTTATTGGAACTAACTTCTGTTGATCACCTTGGACTGCTGACTTGCATTCTTGCCGTGAGCTCCTTTTGTTGCTAACTTGAATTGTGTTCTGAAGTGAATTCTCTTATTCTCCAAGTAGGCGCCTGATTGCTAATACTTGCACTGTTTTTCCTCGAAGCTTGAACTGTTTTCCCTTGAAATCTATGCTATCTTCCTTTGAAACTTCAATTGCTTTCCCTTGGTTCTTGTACTGTCTTCCCTTGTTCTCCAGGTGGGAGCCTGATTGCCGAAACCTTCTGTGTTCCCTTGTTTTCCAAGTGGGATCCTGCAACCAAAACAAACAAAACATAACAAAATTTTCTGCCCCAGTTTGCACTAGGAAGACTTGTGAGTTGTTAGCAAAATTGTAAACCACTTATACCACTGATGCAATGAGAGTAAACCAAAGACTAGACTAAGATGTGCGTCTCCTATGAGTAAAACCAAGAATTGACTAGCAAATGCTTCTGCTAAAATAAAATCTAAATGAACCAATCTAGGAAGTGCGTCTCCTAGGAGTGAATTTAAAGGACCAAGACTAGGAAGTGCGTCTCCTAGGGGTGAAAACTTCAGTGAGTAAAACTAGGAAGTGCGTCTCCTATGAATAAAATCTCAATTTAAGAAGTGCGTCTCCTAAAAGAAAAACTTGAAAGACCTTGATTAGGAAGTGCGTCTCCTACAGGTAAAACTTCAATGAACTAGACTAGGAAGTGCGTCTCCTATGGTCGAACTTAAAATGAATCAAACTAGGAAGTGCATCTCCTAAGGGTGAAATCTCAATTCCGGAAGTGCGTCTCCTAAAATAAAATATAACCTGAAAAAGCCAAACTAGGAAGTGCGTCTCCTATAAATGAACTATCAATTTTAGGAAGTGTGCCTCCTATGGGTAAAATCTCAATGACTCAAACTAGGAAGTGTGTCTCCTATGAATGAACTATCAATTCAGGAAGTGCGTCTCCTATAGGTAAAACTTCGATGAACCAGACTAGGAAGTGCGTCTCCCATGGTTGAACTTGAATGACCTAAACTAGGAAGTGCGTCTCCTAGGGGTGAATTTAAATTTAGGAAGTACGTCTCCTATAAATGAACTATGAATTTTAGGAAGTGCGTCTCGTATGGGTAAAATTTCAATGACTCAAACTAGGAAGTGTGTCTCCTACAAATGAAATCTTAAATGAACCAGACTAGGAAGTGCGGCTCCTAAAGCAAAAATATAACCTGAACGACCCAGACTACGAAGTGCGTCTCCTAGGGGTAAAATAAACTTAGGAAGTGCGTCTCCTATGGGTAAAACTTTACTGATTTTAAACTAGGAAGTGCGTCTCCTATTAATGAAATCTTAATTTAGGAAGTGCGTCTCCTATGCATGAAATCTTAATTTAGGAAGTGCGTCTCCTAGGGGTAAAAATAAACTTAGGAAGTGCGTCTCCTAGGGGTAAAAATAAACTTAGGAAGTGCGTCTCCTATGGGTAAAACTTTAATAATTTTAAACTAGGAAGTGCGTCTCCTATGAATGAGATCTTAATTTAGGAAATGCATCTCCTATGCATGAAAATAAACTTAGGAAGTGCATCTCCTATGGGTAAAAATAAACTTAGGAAGTGCGTCTCCTATGGGTAAAACTTTAATGATTTTAAACTAGGAAGTGCGTCTCCTATTAATGAAAACTTAATTTAGGAAGTGCGTCTCCTATGCATGAAATCTTAATTTAGAAAGTGCGTCTCCTATGCATGAAATTAAACTTAGGAAGTGCGTCTCCTAGGGGTAAAAATAAACTTAGGAAGTGCATCTCCTATGGGTAAACCTTTAATGATTTTAAACTAGGAAGTGCGTCTCCCATTAATGAAAACTTAATTTAGGAAGTGCGTCTCCTATGCATGAAATCTTAATTTAGGAAGTGCGTCTCCTATGCATGAAATTAAACTTAGGAATTGTGTCTCCTAGGGGTAAAAATAAACTTAGGAAGTGTGTCTCCTATGGGTAAAACTTTTTAATGATTTTAAACTAGGAAGTGCCTCTCCTATTAATGAAAACTTAATTTAGGAAGTGTGTCTCCTATGCATGAAATCTTAATTTAGGAAGTGCATCTCCTATGCATGAAATTAAACTTAGGAAGTGCGTCTCCTAGGGGTAAAAATAAACTTAGGAAAGTGTGTCTCCTATGATTGAAATTTTAATGATTTTAAACTAGGAAGTGCATCTCCTATTAATGAAAACTTAATTTAGGAAGTGCGTCTCCTATGCATGAAATCTTAATTTAGGAAGTGTGTCTCCTATGCATGAAATTAAACTTAGGAAGTGCGTCTCCTAGGGGTAAAAATAAACTTAGGAAGTGCGTCTTCTATTAATGAAATCTTAATTTAGGAAGTGCGTCTCCTATGCGTGAACCATTTCCTTCTTCATGAATTACCTTCTTACAGAACTGCTTTCCTTAAAAACTTGTGTTGTCTTCCCTCGAAACTGCTGGGGATAACACTACTGGGAAATTATTTACTTACATGTTGGGGGATAAAAGGTTATCAGCTGGGGATAACACTGTCGAGGATAACACTGTTGGGGGATTTTGATTCCTTCAAAACTAGTGCTTCACTCTTCAGAAGGCTGCTGGGAATGACACTGACCTTTTGCTTTTTCCGAGCACAAGTTTCATCCTTTTGTTTTGTCCGCTGGGGAACAACTTCCTTCATTAAAACTTATTATGCTGGGGGTAACACTGGTTCAAAGACCACTTCCCGTGAGACTGGTGCTATCTTTATTCTTCCCCAAATGGGTACCTGACTTCCAGAAAATTTTCTAAATGAAAGGAAAATTTTCTGCCCTAGTTTGATAATCTCCCTTGTGGCATGCATTTCCGTCATCAATTCCATTTCCTTTACCTGTTTCAAATCAAACAAAATTTGTTAGTTTAAAACGCGGTGGTTGGTTGTGATACTCCTACTGGGATGGCTTTTCCCTTTCTCCTTCCCTGCTTTGCGTTCCAAAAAACTTGCTGGAGATGATATTATTTGCTGGGGATGATCCCTTTCTGCTGGGGATATCCCTCTTCTTTTGTGGTATAGCTCGGAAACTGGCATTTTCCCGACTTTTAGTCTCGTATGAATTTCCCAAATCATGCTCATTGCCCTCCTTGATTTGTCCACGGGCCTTGGCCTTGAGGTTTACAACCTTTGATTTTGGCAAGGATATCCCTTTTGACATTCGTCAATCCTTTTGTCAATTCCCTTTTGCTGGGGATATCTTTCTTGACACTGGCCCCGTGCTTGTTCCTTGCTGACTATACCACTTGGATGTACTAGTCAAATCTTATCTTGCATAATTGGAAAGCTGAGGGCATATTTTGAAGTCATTTCTTACTTGTTCTGATCAAACAGACTCTACTGGGGAATTTTCTATGAAAGGAGAAAGATAAAAAGGAACAGAATAAAAGACAAAGGAAAAAGATGACTCCTTAACAAAAGAAACTATAAATAAAAACCAATCAAACGCAGACACCGACTCTAACGGTCATGACATGCACATGTGGCCTATCCTCCGCCGTCAATCGTCTTTCAAGATCCTCATTTGGCGATTCCCCATCTGATTCTCAATCTTATTCGACTTGTAGTGCCTGAAGGGTTTTCACTATCAAGTCTCTCTCATTTTGGTTTTTCTCTCAGCTTTCATCGTCTTATGGTGCCCGTGAAGATTTTCACCGATAAGACTCTCATTTGTATCACTTTCCAGCTGGGGATTTGGAGTGTTGCCGATACGACTCTTTTTGCTAGGGATTAGAGTTCTTTCTGCTGTGGATCAGAGTGTTATGTTCACCGGTAAGACTCTTATTTGTCTGACTTGGCATCTTTTGAAGACTGATCAGAAGGTCTTTCTTTGGATCGTAATGTGGGTTTTTGGATAGGCTAGAAAGAAAGGGTTTTAAAGGCTAAAAAACAAATCAAATTGGGGTTCAAAATTACAACCTTCGGAACCATATTTGTTTACAATAAATACAACCCTTGCCCCAGTTTCTTGCTTGGGGATTTTTAATTTTTTGTTACACTATGACCGAGCTGTGAGGCGCTTACGTATCCTCTTTGAGGAATCAGGTCAAACGTAGTTCCCAATTCCTTTTTTTCTTCTGACTTTCTTTTGTTTTTGTTATCACTTTTTTTCTTTTTTTTTTCTTCATTTTTTCTCTTTTGTTGTTTTTTTGGTTTGTTTTTGTTGCTTTCTTTTCCTTTTTTTTTCCCTCCACGTTTGTGTTTCTAACCTTCGCTACTGATTCCGAACGAGGGGTATGAAAGAAAATAAATAAGGCGCAAAAGGGGTAACGAAGGATAAAGTGTTTAGGTAGCAGAACAAAATGCCTTCGTCATTCCAGTCTTCAAAACATGTCAAGTGTAAACAACACAAAAGATTTGTAGCCTCTTCTGAGGGTGCTGGACTTGACAATTATATTCACACATTTGCCTTTTCATTTGTCACCTCTAAAGCACTGTTGGGCAACACTCTCACTCTCGACCCTCATGTCAATTTGGTGAATCTTGCCTTTAACGGTTTTCTTTATGTCTTACTTGCTCCAGTTCCACATGACTCGAGCTCCGAATAATCTCAAACCGTCCTTATTTCTTTTAAATGTTCTGATCACCTCTCAATGGTTTTATGATTACCTTTTAAGATTAGGCCCAAACTGTGTGCGCATGTCATGTCACTAGAATCGGCGCTGAACAAAATGATAAAAGAACTAAACAAAAAGATGACTGGAAATAATAAAAGACCGGATTTTGCATTAGACTAATGGTGAAATGGTTTGAATAACAAAACAAACAAAACAACCTAGGATCAAAGCCTTTCGCATATGGGTCTGGAGTATAGCCTAGGAGTGGCTCAATCAGGCCGGAATGCTTTAACTTTTCAAACAAGCTTGTGTAGGACTCCCCGATCAGCGTGAAACTATTTATTTGCCTTTGTTCCACTCCTTGCCCCTGTTTTCTAGGGTCGTTGGGTGCTCGAAAACTTTGTGAAGGCAAGAATGCATTATGTGGTACTGACGCTCGCCATAGGGGGTGACCTGATGGTTGGACATGTGACCGGACATTGTTCGGAGGATAATATTGAGGTGGATTATGTGGAGCTCGGGGGTAGGTTTGGGCATGATGGGCGGAAAAGAGTGGCTCTGATGGTGGGTAGTAGGGTTGTGGAAGGTTGTATGGAGTGTGTGGATAATTTGGGTGATGGGGTCTGGGCTGGTAGTGAGGGGAAGGACCTCTGGATTTGGACCAAGTACCTGCTTCGACCGTTGCGACCTCCTCTCTCTTCTTTCCGAGCGCACCTCCCGTGCCGCTTTGGATAGCCTGAGTTGTGGCCTTGATTGCCGAATAACTCATTATCTTGTTGGACTTGAGTCCCTCTTCAACCATACCGCCCATTTTTACTACTTCGTTGAAAGATTTACCAACTGATGTCACCAGGTGACCAAAGTAAGTTGGCTCCAAAGTTTGTAAGAAGTAGTCCACCATTTCACCTTCCCTCATTGGTGGATCGACTCTTGCTGCTTGTTCCCTCCAACGGAATCCGAATTCCCTGAAGCTCTCTCCAGGCTTTTTCTCAAGTTTTAACAGTGTGAGACGGTCCGGGATGATCTCAAGGTTATACTGGAAGTGACCCGCAAATGCTTGTGCTAGATCGTCCCAGGTATACCACCTGCTAGGATCCTGCCTCGTGTACCATTCGAGTGCGGACCCGCTTAAACTTTGACCGAAATAAGCTATCAGAAGCTCATCCTTTCCACCTGCTCCTCTCATCTTACTACAGAAACCTCGCAGATGTGTCATGGGATCACCATGCCCCTCGTATAGATCAAATTTGGGCATCTTAAAACCTGCCGGCAATTGCACATCAGGGAAAGGGCACATATCTTTGTAGGCCACACTAACTTGGCTGCCCAATCCATGCATACTCTGGAAAGATTGCTCCAGGATTTTCATTTTACGAAGCACTTCATCCTGCTTCGGATTCTTAGTCGGCCTCTCTGTTTCTGCCGGGAGTTGGAGGTGAGGGGTGTAAGTGTATGGTTCGGGTGCTTTAAAGGTTGGTTCAGGAGGATAATACTGGTTATCATGAGCCTGAAACAACGGCTCGCTGGAGGATCTTTGCAGTGTGGCTGGTGGAGGTGCCCCGAAGACGGGGACGATTGGCGGAGGAGGGTTTTGTTTGGGTGGTGGAGCTTGGGGATTATAGGAAGTTTTCCCTTGGTAGTATTGGGCAATGGGGAAGCTTGTTGATGGACCAGTGGGAGGGTGTTCCGGAGTCCGAGCCGGTAAGAGGGTAGGAGTAGGGGGAATGGTTGGTGATGTTTGTCCCTTAGCCCAAGCTAGGTGCATCCCAGCTATCTCTTGTCTCAACCTGTCTACCTCCTCCTTCATCATTTTTATCTCCGTCTTTTCCTCCTCAACACTATTTTCTGAGCCAGTCATGCTTTCTGGTATAGGCCCTTTTGATCTTGTTTGATAATGGTATAGTGCCAATACACTCTAACAAACTAAATGTTTGGAATTGGACAAACAACAAACTTGTTAGCGTTAGAGTTTTAACATATATTGCAATTGCACGTTGGGGGATGCAATGTTCTTAGGCAGTTAACCATTTCTAACATGTTTTTGCTCCTACCGCATACATCCTCCCGACTTGTTTTATTTGTGCCTTTTTCAAGTGTTTCGGAAACCCTCCATTCCCTCTTTTTTCTTTTTCTTTTTCTCTCTCTCTCTTTTTTTTTAGCGGTGGTCGAACCTTATGTAGATTGCCTACGTATCATGTCCCCGCATGAATTAGACCTTGCGTAGTTCGGACCAATAAAAGATAAACAATAATAAAACATTTTTTTTGAATTTTTAATTTTCATAATAAAACAAACTTGATTACAAAAGTTTTAAAACTGACAATACTAACAGACTTTGACAAAAGATAACAAACGGTCTCGAAAATCAAATAACCCGCATACTCTAATAAAAAAATTACAAACTCAAAACAAACACCCAGATTCCTTCCCCTATATGCCAATTTTAACCAAATGGTTGTTTTTCAGACGTGGCCCCTTCTCAATTTCACATGAATTTTAAGGTCGCGAAGGATTATTTTACGACCTTTCACAAACTTGTTCGTTCTTTTACAAAAATAGCCCTTCGACAACTGAAAGATACTCTAAGGCTATCTCGGCAAGAGTGGTTTAAGACATTACCGAAGCCGGGCCGGCTTATTTTAACTAAAAACCAAACGGTATTCACTTGACCACTGACTATTTTCTTGTTTTTCAAATAATAAAAGACCTGGTTTTGCAAATACGACCTTTCAGCACTTCGGAGACGAAGATTTTAAGGTTGTGCGGGATAACTGGTCACAACCCAAAAGAATGACCAAAGATGGTCGTTTATGCAAAGTCAGCCTTCCGGCGTGCCTTTCGAGAACATTCGGCTATTTTGACAAAACGGCGTGACCCAACTTATTTATGACTCTTTTCTTGTTTTTTTCTTCAAATTAGAATAAAAGACCCAGTATTGCAAACACGGCCTTTCAACGCCTCAGGGACGAAGATTTTAAGGCTGTGAGGGTCAAAAATCAAAACATAACCAAAGGTGGCTGTTTATGCAAAATCAGCCTTCCGGCGTCCCGTTTGGGAACATTTGGCTATATTTGACAAAACGACGTGACCCAACTTATTTATGACTCTCTTCTTGTTTTTTTTTTCAAATTAGAATAAAAGACCCGGTATTGCAAACACGGCCTTTCAGCGCCTCGGGGACGAAGATTTTTAAGGCTGTGTAGGTCAACTGGACCAAATCTAAAAAATGACCCAAAGGTGACTGTTTATGCAAAGTCAGCCTTCCGGCGTCCCTTTCGGGAACATTCGGCTATGTTTTGACAAAACAGCGTCACCCGACTTCTTTATGATGAAATTAAAATTTGACATATTTTTGGCTATTTTAGCAAAAGGAGAGGTTGGACATCACCCGACTTATTTATGACAAAATTGAAATTTTGACATGTTTTTTTTTTAGCAAAAGGAGAGGTTGGACCCGATGAGGGTTGCCTACGTATCTCACATCCGGTGAGAATCAAACCGGCGTAGTTCGCCCGATTGGATACAGGCGAGAATTAAAAAAATAACTAATTTAGAGAAACATATATATTCTTTTGCTTTTTCTTGAAAATGATGAAACATACAAAAAAAATTGAATTTTCTTTTTCCTTTTTTTTTTTATTTTTGAAAATGTAGCATGGGTGACATGATAATTCCAAGACTTCTTGGATTCCGCAATTGTCCCCCGTGTGTACTTGTCCATAAAATGGAGCATGGGGGACATATGCAATTCCAAGACTTCTTGGATTCCACAATTGCTCCCCATGTGTACTTGTCCAAAAATGTAGCATGTGAGACATAGGCAATGTCACGACCCAAACTGATGGGCCGCGACGGGCACCCAGTACCTTACTTGACTGAGTACCAACGTAATGTACCTTTATTATTACATCGTTATATACATGTGACATATGGGCCTAATAGGCTAACATAATCATTTATAAACTCAAACATAGGCCGACAGGGCCGTACAATCTTCCACGTACACGTCATATGTCTACAAGCCTCTAAGTATACATAAGTGTCACAAAGGTCGGAACAGAGTCCCGCCATACCAAACAATAGACGTCTAAATCATACTAACCAAATACGCAGCTCCGAAGCAAATGGAGCACACCAACATCTTCCGCTGAGCTGATAGCCTACTTGGAAGGCTCTCGACCTGTCTATTAGGACCTGCGGGCATGAAACGCAGTGTCCCCGGGAAAAAGGGACGACAGTACGAATAATGTACCGAGTATGTAAGGCACATAAATAAATACATAGGAGACATGGAAGACATATGGAGTACATGACTCAACCCGTACGTCTGAATAACTTTGTAAATCATAAATTACTTTCAGCGTCATGCATATGCGTATGAATGTCATGTCGTGCATAGGTATATGTTTCATAACATCATCAGCCTCTGAGGGCATCCCATCATATCATATCGGCCACTGTGGGCAAAATCATCATCGTATACCAGCTGATCAGGTGGTGGTGCGTATATAACGCCATAACCTTTCCCATATCCCATATACATATATATACATACATATATACGCGTATATAACTCCTCTTATATATTTACATGTATACGTGTATATAACGCCATTTGAGTACATACATATATATGCGTATATAATGCCGTTTGAATCATATTTCAGCCACTGTTGGCAACATCATCATCATATACCAGCTGATCAGGTGGTGATGCGTATATAACGCCGTAACCTTTTCTCATATCCCATATACATATATTTACATATATACACGTATATAACGCCATCTGGTCATGGGTCAGTGCACATGAATGCAGTGCATAAAAAGTACGTCAATAAAATTATTCGGAATGTCATAAGACCATTTTGCCTCTAAGTAATATCATAAAGTAAACTCTTTTCAACTTTCATAATTTTCTGAGACCCATGAACAGATGATAAAATATTATGACACATGGGAAATAAAGAACATAGATATTTCTATTACTTCTATGAGTAGAGTCACTTATGGAATTTGTGCATTTGCACGTTTCGTTCATATCGTATGGATCATGCCAAAAGAAAGAAGGGATAGACTTAACATACCTGAGTCGGTTCTCTTAACAAACCCTCCAAAGACTACTTAAAGAAACTGGACTCATACTTCATAATAACAACCAAGAATACTCCAATAACTAATATAGATTTTGTATCAAGCCTGACGACGTCCTGTTTTGCGAGCTTCTGAAGCATAAAGTCGTCGCACTGATTGATGTCTAGCATGTAAGGATCTATCAACGTAATTGGGAGCTAGTACGGTGATGCATGTTTCAAAGTTTGTTAAGAGTAATAGTATTTAGAGACACCCACATAATCATTCAACCTCTATCTTGTTTTTCTCCATCAGTAGAAAAATGGATCATTTTAGTATACTTAACTACACAGAAGCAAGATAAGCATCTGGAAATGTAGTCCAATTACTACGTCTTTTTTTGTTTTTACATGGAGCAGATCATGTTCCTATACATATGCTTATAATTGTGTTGGTAAAATCCATCCAAAGATATGAATAAGTGGAAAGTAGGGTCCACCTCTCTTGCCACCATATTGAAAGATTGTTACATTTGGCATGGATGTTACATGTTGGTCACACGTAATTGTTTTGGAAAGGGGGGCCTGCCACGTTAAAGATTTATTAATCTTATCAAATAATGAGTTAATTAGGTAAGATCCTACTATCCGATAATTAATCAATTACCCGCATAATTAAGAATTATCTCAAATTACATAAAATGATAATCACTTTTAATATACTTTATATACCTTACTATCATGGTCTTGTGATACCTTGTTTGGTACTAGTCCATAAATATCGGGTATTTTAGCTCAGGCCGTTTTTTATTCCCAAAATGTCAAATTTTGATGAAATTCACTTTTTTTTTTCGATTTGCTTACCCTCTCATCTTCACGAATTTACTCATTACTTGTTTGAGGTAGCATAATATTTATAAATCCAAAATAAATCTCATTCTCGAACTTACGTCAATTTACTTGTGGCGTACTTTCACGTACGAAAACATGGGGTGTAACATCATTCCCCCTCTTTGGAACATTCGTCCTCGAATGTTGACTGATGCTCTTTTCATTTTCATAACCCATAGGTCTTGCGAATACTTTAGTACTCGTCTTTCCATCTAGGCGATTGTTCTGTGAATGAATCCCAAAGGCTAGGGCATTCCCCTTTTTAAGCCTCTTTCTTACACCACGACTTGTAGTCGGAATCCTTCTAATCTTGTAACTGTTGCTACCTTCTATCATGTATTCTTTACGAATCTAACTTTGTATGTGCGCCTAACTTCTTTTCTTCTTTTTCCTCCAGCTCTTAGCCAATCTCTAGGCTTCACATTATGAACATATGCAAAATTATGTCAATCTGTCCATCTGGGCATCATTAGCTTCACTACATCTATGTAGGTCTTATTATACCATAATTATTACTTCGATTCATTGTTACTAAGGTCTGCTACCAGACTCCAGCTTACTTTCGTTACTTATCCCATATGTATAAATCTAAATCCCTTAATGCCTCCTTATTACTTGTTCATCTTAAGAATGATGGCCTAATCTCACCTCATACTTTGTGACTTTTGTCCATCCAGTGTTGATTCACCTTAATGTTGATCTATCATCTACCACTGATGACTTGATCTCTTATGTAACACCGCCGCTAGGGCTCACGTCTCAACAGGGACATCTGGAGTAATTAGATTGATCCACCTAGGGGTGATATTATATTTCTATGACCGTATTTTATAGCATTCCAATATGACTCAACTTACGTAGGTATTTTAATGTTGTACAATTCATGAAATCCTCTTAAAATCATTACTCAATCGAAGGCCCAACCGTCATCCTTTATTTATCACAATTACACCCTCATTTTACTAGCAGGGCAGCATTTCATTCCTTCTAAATGCTATTAATCTTAGACTCCTTTGAGTTCATTAAGGCTATAGTGAGCTTTGTATAACATAGAGAAACACTCTGCTATTCTTGTTTTCATGGGCTTAATCCTAAAGACTTATCCATTCTCGTCACTTTTTCACTTGCCTTTCCTCATCCTTACCTATGTTTCCTTAAAATTTTGTCGATCTACCATTAGCTTGCGACCTATACATATTCATTTATAAACTTTCTTTCAACTTGCTTGCACTATAGATTTCCTTATGTTATTCTGGAACGTCAAGCGAGACATCACATCGTCTCCAACTTTTCTCTATTCTCTTAACTAGATCTCTCAGTACTTAGAAACCATAGGCTGGAAAACATGTACGATGCCGCTATCACTCCTAATTATTGGATCCCCGTGCTTATAGCCTTCTATCCGAAGTATGGACTATTCATGATCTTTTGCCTTTGAGTATCTCGTACGTTGTTCACCTTTATCTTACTTACCTTAAAATTTTGCATTGTATCTTCTATCTCTTTCCTGACCTCCCTTCCACCTAGGTGTAATTCACGTCCATAACTTGAAGCTCTATTATAATACTCGCACCTCTGCTACATACACAATCTGATGGGAGCTTCGTACTGATTTCTTATGAGGCAGGTACTTCTTCTAACTTGCTTTCTTGTAGAGCCATTATAGATTATGGTTGTTGTGAACATCTGATACTAAGAGTGATTCTGTCATGTTCTCAAGCACAACTTCTATAATTTTTTTCTAGGTCCAATAATCAGACTTCTGATTTACTTGGATGATGTAATTCTTTAGCTTTCTCTTCTTTCTGATCAGCCTTTATGTAGGCTTAAGCTATCTTCCGATCTGTGGCTCATGGTATCAGTTATTACCTTAGCCTTTTATGGGCTTTATGGAATATCCATGATACAATCTTCTAACAATTCAATCCTTTGTCTATGCCATGGGGTCAATTCTTCTTTTTAACTTATACCAGAGTCTTATATGGTTGTCAAAAAATATAATGCTCCAAAATCTTGAGTGTATTCATGACGTACTAACTCTGGATCATTGATCGAATAATTCCTTTCGTTCCATCTCAGCTTTCTTTAAACGTGTGCAATTACTTTTCTTGGTCTTTCTGCCCCTTGTTGTATCCATACTTGGCTTATCTTAGTGCCCACACTTACCAGAGTTTTCATACAACTCATATGATCTCGAATATTACTTTTAATTCTTACTTCTCGTTCATTAGCCACGGTAGGTGCCACTTTCCTTCGGAATGCTTACAGTGTTGTTGCGAGATTGTTGTTACACAACCATTTCCTTTTTAGTTCGTTGTGCTTAGGTTGAAGCCTTCTTTCTTATCTCCTCAGCTAGTCTTTCGTTGTACTACTTAGGGAGAACCCTTGGCTCTCGTAAAGTTGTGAGCTTATTACAGACCCTTTTGATGTCCTTACTTGCCTATTATCATCCATAATTGTTTACTTCCATGCCCTTATGTTTGTATGGTTGCTTCTGAAATGATATTTTGACTGCCTTCCCAGTGGTACTTTCTTTTATTCCCGTAATACTCATACAGTACCTTTAACTACCCCGATTCTTATTTGAATATATCTCAAGTATTATAATGATATTCTTTGAGGCTAAATTCTCCATCTTGGGTTCTACTATGTTTATCTTATACGATTTGATGACTCGTCTGTAACTTCCTATTTAGCCATAGCTGGGATCTTCCTGACCAATCACTAACTACTCGTTGGCCCATTCTCATATCAATATTCCTTGTAATCTTTCGTGGATTATTTCCTTTGTCTTAACTTACATCTTGCATTGGCTCCTTATTTATCAAAAACATCCCGGGCAGGAACCCTTACTTCCTTTTCTTGGTGTCGTGCTTATATAATGTTCTGGAATCATAGCATATCTGTAACATTTGAATAAGTACAATCTCATCCCTTTATCATTCTTATCGCGTTCTTCCTTTATCATTCCATAGTTACTAGAACTACTTAATTCTGACTTAATATCACATCACTCTATATTCCCCTCTTTAGGGATGCACTAAAAGCCGAAGCCACGAGGATCTACCTATAGATGTTTTACCTCTTCATCTTTGGCGTCGTTTCTCAACATCAATAGTCCTTACTTGCCTTGCGGCAACCCTTCTGTACCAAGGATGACAAATTCCCTTACTCACGAGGGTGACACTTAGCGTAACTGGCACATACAGTCTTTTAAGCTTAACTTTGCTTGCATTGCTTGCTCTAGGGAAGCGTCTCCCTGAATGACTATTCTCTGAATTCATCGTGAATCTTCTTCTGTGGTCCAATCATTCAGTCCCTAATTCATATTTAATTTATCTTTTTTACCAGTCCATACTAATTTCTATTACTCTAGGGTCTAACTTTTCCTCTTGGTAATCGCGTTAGAGTTGCGAACTTATTTCTCAAAATGGGGATATGACCTTATGGTCTATATTCTTTTATTGTCTTAAGGCCCATCACCTTTCATCTCTTCCTTCATTTGACAATAGGTTCTGTAACACTCTATCATTTTCATCCATGTATCACACCTTATTCATAATGCTTCCTTATCTCTCTTCTCATTACTCTGCTAATATTTCTGCACATCCCTTTTCTTGTGAAAACTTCAATACGACATTCTTTCGCTTTTTGCTTTCCTTTGCTCCATCCAGTGGCTCTTCAAGCTGCTTAACGTTCTCGCTTTACTAGGGAAGTGAGTCATACTAAGGTAATATTTATCCCTTCAAGTTATAGTGCATGTCTTAGTAGTACTCATATCTGGCTGCACTATTTTAGAGTGCACCATCTAGGTGTCTCATAAAGAGATCTATTAGCACATTTGCTATCCTTCAGAAATGTCAACTGACGTAATCAATTCATCCATCATATCTTCTTATACTAATTTTGTTAACCCCTATAGGACATATCCGGAAAGGGTGTGACCAATTGTATATACCTCTGTTACTATTAAATATGACTCAAGAAGCTTCTGTTCTCCTGCCTCAATTATAAACGTTGTTAACCTTCATTAACTAGGTACCTCGTACCCTTTTTCACCTTGCTCCTTTTACTTGCCGAAACTTGTATTTATCTTCTTAATCTCTCATTGTCCTTCACCATAAAGACGGATAGGAATTCTTGCCTTAAGGCTTCTTATCAGGAAGCTTACCCATTTCAGTACACCCATGATCTGCTAAAGACCTCATATTTACTTATAATAGACATTATACAAAATTCAATTCCTCTGACTCAGTTCTTCCACAACTATCTCTCTTTCCAACCTTCTTTCGGGAAGTAGGCATCGTCTTATTATGAATAAATAGAATTTCAGAACTTGGATTCTTATAAGTGAGCTCTACCACACGATCTAGAGTAAGAAGAAAGAGTGACAATCCTAAATGCCCTGTAGCCTCCTGTTTATAAGTGTGGTGCACGACACACCCATAAACAAGACTCTACTAGACACGGCTTGTAGACTCCCTAGGACAGAACTGCTCTGATACCACTTTTGTCACGATCTAAACTGATGGGCCGCGACGGGCACCCAGTACCTTACTTGACTGAGTACCAACGTAATGTACCTTTATTATTACATCATTATATACATGTGACATATGGGCCTAATAGGCTAACATAATCATTTATAAACTCAAACATAGGCCGACAGGGCCGTACAATCTTCCACGTACACGTCATATGTCTACAAGCCTCTAAGTATACATAAGTGTCACAAAGGTCGGAACAGAGTCCCGCCATACCAAACAATAAACGTCTAAATCATACTAACCAAATACGCAGCTCCGAAGCAAATGGAGCACACCAACATCTTCCGCTGAGCTGATAGCCTACTTGGAAGGCTCTCGACCTGTCTATTAGGACCTGCGGGCATGAAACGCAGTGTCCCCGGGCAAAAGGGACGACAGTACGAATAATATACCGAGTATGTAAGGCACATAAATAAATACATAGGAGACATGGAAGACATATGGAGTACATGACTCAACCCGTACATCTAAATAACTTTGTAAATCATAAATTACTTTCAGCGTCATGCATATGCGTATGAATGTCATGTCGTGCATAGGTATATGTTTCATAACATCATCAGCCTCTGAGGGTATCCCATCATATCATATCGGCCACTGTGGGCAAAATCATCATCGTATACCAGCTGATCAGGTGGTGGTGCGTATATAACGCCATAACCTTTTCCATATCCCATATACATATATACGTACATATATACGCGTATATAACGTCGTTTGAATACATACATATATATGCATATATAACGCCATTTGAATACATACCCATATATGCGTATATAACGCCGTTTGAATCATATTTCAGCCACTGTGGGCAACATCATCATCATATACCAGCTGATCAGGTGGTGGTGCGTATATAACGCCATAACCTTTTCCCATATCCCATATACATATATTTACATATATACGCGTATATAACGCCATCTGGTCATGGGTCAGTGCACATGAATGCAGTGCATAAAAATATGTCAATAAAATTATTCGGAATGTCATAAGACCATTTTGCCTCTGAGTAATATCATAAAGTAAACTCTTTTCAACTTTCATATTTTTCTAAGACCCATGAACAGATGATAAAATATTATGACACATGGGAATTAAAGAACATAGATATTTCGATTATTCTATTATGTATAATTAAAATTAGACTTTTCAAAACAGTCTCAATCATGTCGGTTTCTGTTCAGTATTGGTACGATTCGGTTAATTTTCGGTAATTTTTTTAAATTTCATGTAAAAGTCACTAGTAGAAGTAGAATGCAATAACATACGTAAACTCTCTAGACATTTTTATAGTTTAAAAGGTGATAAACTAAGAAAATATGAAAGATGGCTGGAGTATAGTGTCACACCTCCTTTTTCGCCCGCGCCGCCCAAAAGGGGCGCGGAAGGGAGTTTTTTCCAATTAAAGTACAATCAAAACGGGATTTATTTATTTATTTCAGAGTCGCCACTTGGGAGATTTATGGTGTCCCAAGTCACCGGTTGAATCCCGAATCGAGGAAAAGAATGACTCTGTTTTACAGTCTGCGCACCAGAAATCCGGATAAGGAATTCTGTTAACCCGGGAGAAGGTGTTAGGCATTCCCGAGTTCCGTGGTTCTAGCACGGTCGCTCAACTGTTATATTCGGCTTGATTATCTGATATAATACATGTTGAACATATGTGCGAATTTTGACTTTTAACTGCTTTTATCATTATTATTATTTTTATCGAGAATTGTAACATCGTGAAAATATATCTCGAACCACGTCACATCAATGTACCCGTGGTTATCGACATATTTCGACTCTGTTGAGATTTGGATTTGGGTCACATAAATGTGCACCCGAGTTTAAGAAAATAAATTGTTAAAGGCGCGCCTAAAGCGACTAGCATATCATTATTTTTTGGGTAAGGTCGTGAAATTTGCTAAACGACCGATCCCGAAGTCTATACAATTATTAACCTTTTATTGAGGGCCCCGCAACTTATACGTTTTATTGGGTGAGGCTCATCTCATTTATTTTAACAGGATAATCCTAAAATGCCTACATTTTTTCTATTAAATTTGTCTCTACAAAATGAAAGAGAAAAGGTCCTAATTTATTTACATGCTTACGAGTTGTTATAGTTGGGTTCCGAATATGATTCGTAAAATCTGAAAATGATGCAAGCAGGGCAGTCCGTTGCCAATGCAGGCCCAGACCCAATGTGTATGGTACAAACTGGACCCGGGCCATCTCATTCACATGTTACTACCTAATTACATTATACTAGGCATGCTCACAGTTTGTCAAATTAAAAAAAAAACTTGGCAATCTAATTTTAATCCTAAACCGTTTTACATGCTGAAATTAACCAATAGTATTTAGCTAAATAATATTCCTACAAGTTCCGAAATGATCTATTCGTTTAATGAACTAAATGTTGAATGTTTAAAAATAGTCTAAATCAGCTAACATGCTTTTTGAGACATGATAATCATCCAACAATAACGAATTAACTAGACAGAGTTACTACACCATTTATTTATTTTTAGGCAATACATAGATAGTTCGTCCGCTAAACTACCTTCAGATGTTCCATTATATATATTAAACAGCTACATGATTCTGATTAGAGTAAGCTAAATAATGTATATATACAAATAAAATTCAGAATATAATTAAGATAAATTAAGAACTTCAACTCTTCATTTCATATTCATGCTTCATGTTTCAGTTTACAGTAACCAGCGTGTCAGTTGTGTACCTGATATTGGAAGCAAAAGAAAAGGAAGATCAGCAGAAATGCAGTAGCATACAACAACAGCAACACCCAGCAACAGATTTTAAAAATCGAGCAGAAATCCAGCAACAACCAGTGAAGTAGTAGCAAATAACCAACCAAACTCAAGGAACAAACCAAATGAAAATCCAGAAACACCAACAACAATCAACGGGCAGAAGCAAAGGGAATCTTTTCAGATTGAAAGACTAGTTAATGTTTAACACTTCATTTCTGAATTCATATATCCAGTGTATTTAGATTGTATATCGGGTGTATACTACTCTCTCTTTAAATTTCCATAATGTTTTTTTCTGTTCCGAAAAATCTTCAAATCTCTCTTAATATTCAGAAAATCTCATATTCTCTCTCAATATTTCCGGAATTCTTTTTTCTATTTTTTGGAAGTCTTAATATTTTCGGAATCCCCTCTCTTTTCAATACCAGCCCCTTTTATTTGTCTCCAGCCCCTCTATTTATAGCCAAACTCTCCTTATTTAAATTAAATCCCATTATCTTCAACCCATCCCCCTTTTAATCCCACTACCATATGTCTTGTTCCCCATTACTAATTAAACAAATACATTATCCCCTTCATTATATCTTGTCTCCATGCCTACCTTAAACAATTATATTATTCCCCACTACATTATGTCTTGTCCCCCACCATGTACTATTTTAATATTATTAATGCTTAGTGGGCGGAGCACTCAAAATAAATAATTGCTCAAATTTTCAATTCCAAAAATACCCCTCTGAAATTAGTAAAATTACCGTTCTACCCCTATCAGCTATAACCAATTCACCTAAATCAATTAACCAAAATATAGCAACTATAACCAATTTTTAATCAAATTCAATCAACAAATTCAAACTAAATGATGAACAACAAAGAAACAACTGGAATTATTTTGACTAAACAATATTTTTTTAACAACAAACCTACTTTCAGATTCAACAACAATAACAAACAAATTTATTCAAATTCGAATTAAACTTAAACGGAACAACTAAACAGATTCAAATCACTAAACTCAATCATCAGTTAAACTCAAACTAAATCAAACAATATCATAACAAAGATGAATGATTCAAACTAAATCAAAAACTTAGGACCAACACATAAACACTCGACATTAAATCACTTGACGAAAAACTAACAAACTTCAAACAAAATGAACACAAATTATCTCCAATACAAACAAAGACCCGGGTTCGAATTCAAACCAAACCATCGGAACACAAACACAATCAGAGAACGAAGAAAAAGAGCGGAAGATGAACTTGCTGAACGAAAACTAAAAGAAAAAGAACGGAAACCTACTAGTTTGAAGCCCGGATTCGAACGGAACCTCGACGCACTGCAACTCGACGAACTCGACTGAGCATGACCTGTATGTGTGACCTCGACCAAAGCTCGAACAAATAAGATGATTGGGTCTCGTTTTGGACTGGAGTCGACGGGCTACGACGACGCTACTGGACGATGACATACTGTCGTGGTGGAGCTGGGGTCAGCCATGGAGGTGAATCAACGGCGAGCTGCTGTGACGAATGAGGCTGGGCTCGCGACTGGAGCTTGGAGATGGCAGTGGTCGTTCATGGCTGGAGCTTCGCGCCTGGAGGAGCTGGGCGTTCATGGTGCTGCTGGGTGGCGAAGACGAAGCAGTGGCAGCGGGGTCGTTCATGGCTGGTCGTTGGTTGAAGGGAGATGGAGGTGAAGGGGCAGCCATTGTCGAGCTTGAGCTAGACATGGAGAAGACGAAGAAGATGGCAGCAGCCCTGGCGGATTGGGGTTCGAGGGGTGTTGATGACTAGGGCTGTGTGTGTGTATGTGTTGTTGTGTGTGTGTGTGTGTGTTGCTGTGTGTATGTGTGTGTTGCTGTGTATGTGTGAGTGTGTTAACGAAGATGGAGGCTTCCATGGGAGCTTGAGATGGGGGTGGTCGTTGGAGCAGGAGGACGACGATGGAGGCTGGGCAGCTCGTGCGATGGAGAAGACGAAGCTGAAGGGGAGGTCGTTCATGGCTTGGGCTTCGTGGGTGTTGGAGGATGATGGTGGATTGCTGGTGGACGATGGAGGCTGTGAAGGGGTAGCCATGGTTGGGGAGCTTGGGGAGTTGGAGAAGAAGGAGAGAAAGGGGGGGGATAGGTTTTAGGGTTTGGGGGGGGGGGGATGAAAAATGAAAATGAAGAAAAGGGGTTGGGTGGGTGGTTTGGTTATGGGGCGGACTGGGTCGACCCGGGTCGAAATGGACCGGGTCGTAGTGGAAGGTTGGGTATCTTTGGGCCTATGGTTTAAAATTGGAGAAGAGGCCTAATCCGATTTTCGTCTATTTTTTGTTCTCTTTTCTTTTACTTATTGATAAAACTAAAATGTTAAAATTAAATTATAAAAATCAAAATTATCTTAAAATACTAATTAACTTCTAATAATAATTATCACCCAAAATTAAACATCAATAAAATAAAATCACACAATTTGGACATTAAATGCTAAAAATGCAAAAGATGCCTATTTTTGTAATTTTCATTCTTGTAAAACAAACTTAATTACTAATAATTGCAAACTTAAATCCTAAACGCAAATGCGACGTATTTTTGTATTTTTTATTAATTTATAAAATAAACATGCGCAGACAAATGCAAACCATACAAGAAAAATAACACAAAACTCACAACAATTGCAAACAAACAAAAAATTGTTTTATTTTTTGAATTTTGGGAATAATTCTTATATAGGGCAAAAATCACGTGCTTACATATAGATCCATCAACTATTCTACAACAACAAAAGAAACTAAGTAAATACAAAGAAAATATAAGTCACACGAGTGTAAAGATATTAACAAAGTTGTGATTCGAGAATAATGTTTATAGAAGATTAAACATTCCAAAAGATAAATCTAAATCATACAAAAGGAAATATATTCAATACATTGTAGTTTGCTACATAATTGCTACAATACCTTACGTCTTGCAATTGAATATGCTAGAAATAATTTAGTTTCAATAGAAGTAGCATAATAGGCTTGTGAATTAGGATTTTGAGTTTAGTTACTTATTGGTTTATAACTGTTTCATAATTTCAAGGCCCAAAGAAAAGATTTAATGCTTTGTTATTTTTAATCATAATATATAAATATATTTTTCGCATTATAAATTTATTCGGTACGGTTCAGTATTTTTTCGGTTTATTTTCATAAAATAAAAAATCTACTCTTTAATCATCAATACAGTTATAGATTTATAGAAAAATCTACGGTTTTATTAAAAGAAATCTAAAAATCGGTTCGGTATAGTACAGTTCGGTCGGTTTAGTCGATTTTTAAATATTCATTGACACCCCTATCCAAGCTCATGTATCAACGTAAATTAATAATTTACAACTTGTAATAATTGATGGCACCTATACTCTTGGTGAGCTTTAATTAAGATGTCCTCATTAACTTATTAAGTAATGTAATGATATACTAGAGATATCTGTGTTATGAAGAATTTTGCATGATCAGACATCTTAATTTTCGTATGAAGAATCTCATCATCAATAACTTGTACTACAGCATTTTACGTGCATGTTTTGGCAACTATTGATTCTTTCCCTGAACACAAAGGTTCTCATAATGTTATAGGTTGAGACTTGAGAATTAACCAGTAATTAAATTAGTGCTACGCGGTAATTAAGAACCCAGAGTACAATATATGGAAGGAGATCAGCAGAGGGGGACCCAGGATTTGAGCACGACGGGGGCACCACTGTATGCTAATAACTAGTGATAAAATTCGGCGTACAACTCTTTGAAAACTTAAGGATTATAACGAGTATCTTCCAAGTATAAGCAAAATGAAGTTCTAATGAAAGAGAAAACACCGAAAATAGAGGGATATTTCTTCTTGAAATGGGTGCTACGGGAAGGAAAGATGTTTGGTTTTAAGCATGTTTCGAAATTTAAAGTTTCTAATTTTTTCTTAAATAAAAAGTGGTCAGTAATCAAAAGGGTATTCAAACTTCAAAAATTATCAAAAAAACTTACTAAGAAAATCAAGATTAAAGGTTTGTTAATAGTCAAAGAACTGAAGAATAAACTTTAACCCTTAGTTCTCATTATCGAGTCGGAATTGATAGACATATGCTACTTTGTCAAAGTAATTGTTGAAGAAGGTTGTGGCAGAAATATTAGTATTTTTCTATTTGTGCAGCGATAAGTTGTAACTTGAGGCTTTTAATTTTGAGGGAGGAATTTTAAAAAGAACAAAATTAATTAAGTTGACCATTATGTATTAGTACTAAACTATAATTCAAAAAAAAAAAAAGAGAGAGACAAAAGTAATTTTTATTGAATATAAAGAAGTAGAGTATTAATTATGTTGAATTGAAAGAAGTAAAACAGAAATGAGGTGAAAAAGTTAAGAGAAGGGTTTCAAACCCAGGTCCATGCAGTAAAGTAAGAATGTAAAGTGGCTAATACAACCAGCTCTTCCACACACCTTTTCTCATTTGGGGCACAAATAATATTTTTAAGGGGTCACAGCAGTGTATACAAGCATATATATATATAGAGAGAGAAAGAGAGGATTTTGCCGAGGTTAACGGGGTCCCGTGACCCCTCAAGCCACAACATGGGTCCGCCTCTGAAGATCAGTGACTCCCATGCCACATGGTATGGAATATTGGAATTCTAATAGCCTTTAGTAATCCTACTCAACACGAATCAAGATTAGTAGGACTAGTGAATTTTGGATACAGATAGTTAAACCAAAATATAATAATGTTGAAGTGTGAATTTTAGGGCTCAAGTAGTGATAAATGAGAAATATGTAAAAAAGAAAAATGTATTAGTATAGGTGCCATAAGGTTACTGTTTTTTTGGAAATGAGTAATTAATAATAAGGGTAAACAAACAAAAATTTATCTTTCTCTTGATTTGCTAAAATGGACAAATAAAAGTAAAAAAATATTTTTAGTACAGTGAACAAGTAAAAGTTAACGGATGTAATAAATAGTAAATCTAACCGGCTATTTATGTAAAGATCCAATAAGAAAGTACAGACCCACGCATGAAGGCTCAAGGATCATGTCCCATAATCAAGACTTATTACGGGCCGGGCCACATTGGTTAGGTTTTCCAAAAAGTTGGCCCATTTGATCAATCATCTCAAATACTCCTACTCGGGGGATTTACATCTATACTCGTTTTTTGAATCACGTTTTAACTTGTACCGATTTTGCAAAAAAAATTACAAGCGTACCCGCTTTTTCGCGTAACTTCAGCATACGGGGCTGAAGTAGCAAAGGCAATCACGCAAAACTTCAGCCTTCTAGTAGACGAGCCTGAAGTAGCAAGTGTGCTGAACCAAGTGTGCTGAAGTTTTTGTTTGTAATTGCTGAACTTAAGCATATTAGCTGAAGTTTTGTTCTCTATTTGCTGAAAATTTTGTTTGTAGTTGTTGAACTTAAGCATAGTAGCTGAAGTTTTGTTCTTTATTTGCTGAAGTTTTTGTTTGTAGTTGCTGAACTTAAGCATAGTAGCTGAAGTTTTGTTCTCTATTTGTTGAAGTTTTTGTTTGTAATTGCACTAAATAAGCTGAAGTTTTTTTGTCCTAGATTCATTAGTTTTGTTATTAAGCTTTTACAAAAACTTCAGCAGAAGATGTTGAAGTTATTTAGTTCATTTATAAGAACTTCAACACTAAATAAGCTAAAGTTTTTTTTGTCATAGATAAGCTTTTTCAAAAACTTCAGCAGAAGATGCTGAAGTTATTTAGTTCATTTGTAAAAACTTCAGCACTAAAAGTTGAAGTTTTTTTGTCCTGTATTCATTAGTTTTGTCATAAAGTTTTTTGAAAAACTTCAGCAGAAGGTGCTGAAGTTATTTAGTTTATTTGTAAAAACTTTAGCACTATATAAGCTGAAGTTTTTGAAAAAGCTTTCTAACATACTGGATAAATAATCAGATTGCCAACAATATCTAAATCATAAATTTTGGAAACAATAAACGTGAAAAGAACAAAATTATCATGAAAAGAATCACTAAGTGTGACCTTAAACTTCCCGTACATGGAAATATTCACAAATTATTGTCTACTAACTTACGTAATTATTTATAATTTGTTCTTAAAATAATCTGATAAACATATTTATGGCAATCATCCCATAAACTGAAGTTTCATAGCAGCACCAACAACAGCAGAAGAAAGAAGAAGAAAACGAAGGAGGAGAAGGAGGAGGAGAAAAGGGGCTGAAGTTGTTTAAAGTGGGTACAAGTTAAAACTTTAAAAAAAATGGGTATAGGTTAAATAGGGGCGACCAAATAGGGCGCCCCCGTGCAAATTTTACCCTAATAATAGTCAGTCATCTGTCTGAGATGGCTTAGCCCATACAAGGCCCAAGTTCCAAAGTTCGTTAACCCAAAAAGAAATTTTTACTTACCTATACTACATATGAAACTTATTTATCCTCCCTAATCAAGTTTTAACTTAATTACATAATCATATATAATTTACCAATTATAAAAAAATTAGTTTTAAATGAGTATCCCTTGATTGTAGCCTTTTAATTTAGTAAATTCCGAAAAGTCTTCACAATTCATTACTTACCCAGACAAACCTCAATCTTTCTAAAGGATTTTTCTCTCCCTCTCTTTGAAATCAACCCTCCTTCTACAAAGGTTTTTCTTCTAAAGCTTATAATTTTCTCTAACAATGGCGAAGAAAGGGATTAGTTTTTTATCGGTTTGAATTTTGCCATGGCTAGAGTTTGAAGCTTTTTTTGGCTTCCCCTTCTCTTGTTAGTGTTCCGATGTTTGGATAGCAATAGATGTATATTAATTATTTGGATGGATTGTTCGAATTGAAATTGTGAATTAATATATTTTGAAGGTGTTTGACTCTCCACCATTGATAACCATTAAAAAGCTTCGAAGTTTTGAATTCGAATTCGGATTTTCAAAAAAAATTGGATTGTGTGTTATTACAAATGATTGAGAATATTCTATAGAGTTTATATCTTGATTTTGAGGGTATTTGGTAAAGATTAGATTAGATTTGGCTGGATTTTCAGATTGAAATTCGAAGAAGAAACAGAAGAACACCCCACATACAAAATATATATAAATTATATAAAAAACATATTGTGTAAAATTTGTATGAAAATTATATTTAAGTTGGATGATGTTGTGGTTGTATTTAATTGGGTAAGAATGATGTATGAAAGTTGGATAAGTTACAAATTAGTTCTATATTGTATAATTAGTTGTATGAAATTTATTTTTAGTATGCATGTTGCTGTAGATATATCAAATTTTGTATTAAATTTTGATGAAATTTATTTTTATTTTGTATAGTGCTGTACCATACATTATTCTTTTCTTAAAATAAGTAATTATATCAAAGAAAGAGAAGAGTTGCGCTAATTATGCCTTAAAATAGGTAACACACAACTGGATAAACTTCGTTCCCTTCAACTAGGCCATTTTTCAAGCAAAGAATCCCCTAATCACACTAATAATGGATTGTATATAAATTGTAAGAAAAATCCCAATCCAAAATGGCCTCATGATGCGTGAGAGGAAAACGGCAAAAACTTGTTAACAAGGATAGAAAAAAATTTAAAAGATTGAAATTAGGAATTCTTTGTATTCTGCCATTAATTGTTCCACACAATCACCTTATTAATATTGTATTATCTTTTTAAAATTTTTTATTAATAAAATATTTTGTTATTTAAAAGTAAGTAATATTATTTTTATAACATAAATAAATTGAAATAAATGAGTGTTTAGGTATTTTTTTACAGTCAAATAACATCTAAATATCAAATATTGTTATATGTGTGATAACTAATCGGTATAAACAGCAATAAGCGAAGGGATGCTGAAATTCTTCTCTTAGAGAAATAATTAAGAATTCAAATACATAGTTTGACAATTAAAGGGTAGTAATATATATTCCCCTTTACTAAGCTACTAGCTGAAGGCGTCGGTCCAATTTTTGCTATTATTAATTTAATTAACTTCGGATTCTTTCTCCTTTAGTATTTATTTATTTTTAGACATATTTAGAAGTAATATTTTATGTGAAAAAAAGGTTAGATTTGTTTTATTAAAATAAAATTCTTTTGGTAAGTTTTGTGTCTAATTTAAGTAACCAAATAAAAGACCAAAAAGAAAAAAACCAAATAAAAGAGGAACTTGAGACCTTCCCAAGATCTCATTCCGTAACCTTTAATCCGTACATTCCCATTGTTCCTCCGGAGATCGGACGATTCCCGCCGTCCGATCTCAGTTCATTTTCAGATCCGTATCCCCAATTTGCTGTAAGTTTCTTTTATTCTGTTTAAACCATTTTTCTGTCCAATTATGTTGATTTGTCAATGAAAGCCATGAGATTTATATGTGAAAAAATTGCTGTATTCATATAATTCTGATGTGTTTGATGATTTTCCCAAATGGGTTGATGTGAAAATCAGCATTCTTGATAAAATTATGTATTTTTTCAATGCAATTTATGATAGAAAATAATCAAAATGAGAGATTACTAAATCGAATATTTTACCTAAATGATCTGCTTGCATATAATTATTAGTTGAGATTCACACATATATAGGTTTTTAGAGTATATAAAATTTATGATGGAATTGTTCAGTTAGCTAAGAGACATTTGTGGTTTTTTTTAAAGCAATACTGATGAAGCTGAGCTTAGTTGAATTGTCTTTTATAAAGTTATGTTGCTTAGTTCTCTTTGTTTTGTTTCGATCTTGCTAAAAAACAGTCTTTTGATTGTTTTCAGTTGTCAGCATTATTTTCTTTGGTTGTTAATTCCAGGTATTTGGCACATTTTATAGCATTAAGTTTGACAAATCTTAAGATCTCACCTAATTTGAATTGATTTTTAACTGATTCTTGTCTTTAGAAATTGAATCCCATGCTTTGATTAACCTGTGTATGCACCTGATTATGTTTTTCTGATGTAAGCTATGGATGTAAATACACATTTCAAATTGAGTCTTCTTTGCATATAATTTTCAGTTCTTGTTTTACATTGTGTTGAGGGAATTTTGTTTTGAAGTGTTATTGTAGAGTTTATTTAAATATAGTGCATTATGCACTGAAAATATATTTATATATACACAATAATTAGTAAGTTTTGAAAACTTAATTTTAGCTTACTAATTGTGTTACTTTCTGATCAATTAAGTAAGTATTGTTCATTAAAAAGGTCCAATTTTTAGCCAAATTCAGTTCCATAATTGGTTATAAGAATTGATGGGTAACTGGTTAGCGGGATTTTCTATAAGCTGCTCCTGCTCAAGCAAAGGGTTGATTCGGCTCTTGATAAACAGCCCACCCTTTACCACAAAAATTCTCACTCTCTTTATCAAGAATAGAATTCATTATTCTTTACTATCATCAAACTCTGGTGTTATATTTCCATTTCATAACGTGTAATGTTATGATGTTATGTGCTCTGCTATACCTGTAACTGATTTCTTTGGTGCTGTCCAAACAGACGAGGTTTCTTGAGCTCAAAATTAAGCTGCTATGGGATCTGATGGTCAAAATTGGTATTTGGATTTAACCTATGACCAATGGACTCCTCTGTCTGTCTCTGGTCCGAGACCAGCTGCACGCTACAAGGTTCCCCTACTTCTATATTTTTATATTAACCTATATGATCACATTGTGCAAGATCTTGTGTTGGTTATGCCATTCTTGACTTCTTTTCTTCTTCCATTCAAGCTTTATAGCACAATGTTGTCATGCATATTCTGATTCTTTTACAACAACAACAACATACCCAGTATTATCCCACACTGTGGGGTCTGGGGAGGGTAGTGTATACGCAGACCTTACTCCTGCCTTGTGAGGATAGAGAGACTGTTTCCAATAGACCCTCGGCTCAGGAAAGCATAAGCACCACATTAATGAAAATATAGACAAGAAGGGACAATACCAAAAAGCCATATAAAAGCAGAATAAAAACAATAAGATAGTAAAGTGATCAACAATGAAAGAAAACAATGGTTAGTCATAAAAACCTACTACCAACAGCAAGTGAGACTGGGTGCCAATACTACTGTTATGAATGCTCTAGATTACCTACTATACTACCCTAATCCTCGGCCTCCATACCTTTCTATCAAGGGTCATGTCCTCGGTCAGCTGAAGCTGCGCCCTGTCTTGCCTAATCACCTCTCCCCACCTCTTCTTTGGCCTACCTCTACCTTTCCGTAGGCCCTCCAATGTCAACCTCTCACACCTTCTCACCGCGTCTGTGCTCCTCCTCCTCACATGACCAAACCACCTAAGCCGCGCTTCCCGCATCTTGTCCTCAATAGGGGCCACACCCACCTTGTCGTGAATAACCTCATTTTGATCCTATCTAACCTGGTGTGCCCGCACATCCATCTCAACACCCTCATCTCTGCTACCTTTATCTTCTGGACATGAGCGATCTTGATTGGCCCATACTCAAACCCATACAACATTGTTGGTCACACCACCACTCTGTAGAACTTACCCTTAAGTTTCGATGGCACCTTCTTGTCACACAAAACACCGGAAGTGAGTCTCCATTTCATCCATCTCGCCCCAATACGATATGTGACATCTTCATCAATCTCCCCACCCCCGAATAATAGACCCAAGGTACTTAAAACTTCCTCTCCTAGGGATGACCTGCGAGTCCAGCCTCCCTCCCCTCCCCCTCCTTGAGTCTCGCCACTGAACTTATATTTTGTCTTGGTCCTGCTCAACTTGAAATCTTTAGGTTCTAGGGTCTGCCTTCATACCTCTAATTGCGCATTGACACCGTCTCGCGTCTCGTCAATCAATACAATATCATCTACAAATAGCATGCACCATGACACCTCCCCTTGGATGTGGCGCGTCAGTACGTCTATCGTCAGAGCAAACAAAAAAGGGCTGTGCCGGCCCCTGATGCAACCCCAACATAATCAGGAAATGGTCCGAGTCCCCACCCACCGTCCTCACTCGGGTCTTTACTCCATCATACATGTCCTTAATCAACCTAACGTAGGCAACATGTACACCTCTAGCCTCCAAACGTCTCCACAAAACCTCCCTCGGGAACTTTATCGTACGCCTTTTCTAAGTCGATGAACACCATATGCAAGTCCTTCTTTCTCTCCCTATACTGCTCCATTAATCTCCTAACAAGGTGGATGGCTTCTGTTGTCGAACGCCCCGGCATAAACCCAAACTGGTTCTCGGAAATAGACACACTCCTCCTCACCCTTAGCTCTACCACTCTCTCCCAGACTTTCATAGTATGGCTAAGCAGCTTAATACCCTAATAGTTATTGCAATTTTGGATATCACCCTTGTTCTTGTATACAGGCTTTCATATTCTGATTCTTTTCTTTATCCCAATATGGTACTTTTATTTTTCGTGGGTCTTCTGATTATATCTTAGGATATTACTTCTTATACGACTTTCCTATTGCACTGTAGCATGCAGCTGCCACAGTTGATGGAAAATTATACATCATTGGTGGAAGTCGTAATGGACGATACCTGTCTGACATTCAGGTATTTGGTCAATCTTATGATCAGTTTTTCTTGTTTGACAATTCCAAGTATTTTGCGGGTTTTATAATAGTTTTTGATTTCACGTACACTGTTGTTCTTTTCTTTCTTTAATTAATTCCATTCCGCAGGTTTTTGATCTAAAAAGTTTGTCATGGTCCATTATAAAGTTGAATTCTGGAGTTCTTCCAGCTACCTCTGGCCACAATATGGTGAGAGTTGACCTAATATTATTATGTTCTAATTGCTTTATTTGCTGGATCTGTTTTTTTTTCTCCTTCAATTTTATATGTTTGTTCAATCAGGTAATTTCCATTTCACTCGCTCTAGCTAATAATCCACTGATGTATGATTCGTCTTCTATTCTTCTTGTTTTGGTGCTGCTCTTTGACGTTGTTGGCAGATTAAGTGGGAAAATAAACTTTTATTTCTTGCTGGTCACTCAAAGGATGTTTCTGATACAGTAACAGGTTTGTTGTCCTTTGGAGCCTTTTAAAAAGAGGAAGTGATGCTTATTCATCTTAACTTCAAATCTTCTCGTTGTATCTTGCAGTTCGTTTCATCGATCTTCAATCATATGAATGTGGTGTTATAGAGACCTTTGGAAAACTTCCGGTAAGTAACCATCCTCCTCTAAGATTTCACTCTTTCCCTTTCACAGCCTTCTTTTTGGGCAATTCTCGAACTTATTGGAACTACACGAGTCTCCCTCTCACTTCATGGTGTATCTGCTGGTCATCTTACTACTGATTGCCGTTATGCTGTTTCTTTCTAGTTGAGAGCTGTAATGTTGCTTCTTGTCTATTGTGTCTTCCAGGTAGCCCGAGGTGGGCAATCTGTTACCATATTCGGATCTAAACTCATAATGTTTGGTGGAGAAGACCGGAATAGGTTTCTGCTAAATGATGTTAATGTTCTTGATCTAGAGACAATGACTTGGAGTACTGTTGAGACCACGTAAGTATCTTACTAAATTTATTTCTTCACTAATTATGCATCTGCATTAATTCATTGTGCTTTGATAGGCAGACATCCCCAGCTCCCAGATTTGATCATACAGCTGCACTCCATGCTGATCGCTACCTTCTGATTCTGGGCGGATGTTCTCATTCAGTTTTTTTCAACGATATTCATGTCCTTGACTTAGAAACGGTATAGTTTACCTGTTTGGATGCAGCCATTTAGTACTCACGATGCAGCCATTTTTTACTTTGAATGATCTCCAAAGAAAGTGTTATGAATAATTATAGTCAGTTGGATTGTAAAATTTCGAAAACCTCCTCTTCATTGGCAGATGGAATGGTCTCGACCACAACTTCAGGGGGATCTGGTTAGTCCAAGAGCTGGTCATGCTGGTGTTACTCTAGGTGACAACTGGTATATCGTTGGTGGCGGAGATAACCGAAGTGGTAAGTGAAACATTTAAGCAGCCTCTTCATTCATACCCTCTGTGCATTCTGATTCATGATGCACATATCTTTTTATTTCTATTTTTATGTTTAATGTTATTCTTTTTGCAGGTGTGCCAGAAACTCTTGTGTTAAATATGTCGAAGCTTGTAGTGTCAGTATTAGCAACTGTAAAGGGGAGAGATCCGCTCGCAAGTGAGGTTATCATCTGCTATCTATCTCCCCTAGCATTATATTTTCTGCAATGGACCTTCTTCCGGGAAATAAGATATCCCTTTTTTTTCTTAGGAAGAATATCTTGTGCTTAAGCAGTGGTATCTTTTGGACCGAGTTGGATTATCTAAGGTTTCTTTACTGGAAACTTCTAGTATCCTATCCAAAAAAAAGACCTTTTAGTAATCTATGGGACTATGTCCTTTACTCGGTTAGAATTGTGGCGGGACACGGTTGAGCAGGACTTCGTAATATGTCGACACTGATGAACCAGCTCTACTCTTTCTATTTCAGTGAAAGAAATTATTCTTTCAAGAAACTGAAGGAAAAAAAAAATCTGAAATTGTGCCATGAAAATAGTTAATACGGAAATAGAAAAATAATATTGATATGGGGAACTTTTTCGCTTCACTTTGCTTCCCAGAATCAGATTGATTTTTCTACAAGAAAATCAAGGTTGTTCCTTCAGTTGAAGTAAACTGTAAAAATATGTTTAAAATCTCGTTTGTAATCTTAAAAGCTTTTTATCATCTTCTTGATGCCATTTAATGAATCTACTTCATAAAAAAAAATGTAAAAATATGTTTCTATACTTGCCAGTTTCAGACCTGAATTGCATTTCTGTTGTTCTTTCTTGATGACCTAGATATTCCATGTGATTTAGCTGGTTCAACCCTAGTTGGTGCACATGTTAGGTACTCGAGGAAGTATGCGCCCTCTCCTTTATCCTGCTCCCACTTAAATACCAGGTTCCTTGTCAGTGGCAGGGTTTCGAACTCATGACATGCGCCTTGTTCACACATCTCATGTCGTGTCTTTACCACTGAAGCAAATTAGGGGGCAGCATTCCCATTATAAAAAAAAAGAAGGAAAAGGAAGGGGGTAAAAATAACCAATTTGGATATAGAAGTTGGAGGTACCTATGAAAAATCAAGCTTGAGCATTTGGCTTAAGTATGCTTATTTATGCTGCTGATTTCGTTAGATGCATAACCTATTTCACTTGAAAACTATTTTGTTGCTCTGCACTTTTTTCCATTAAATGCTGAAGAATTACTTGTTCTTTGGAAGTTTCATCATGATCTTATCACAATCTTGCATCTTCTTAGTTGTATTGTACATTCTATGCCATCCTTTTTTCCTTTTTGACTGTGGGATTATTCTATCTTTGATCCAATTATTATGCAAAACTTACTGAGTTGTACGTAAGCTCGTCAAATTTTAGCTATTCTTCATTTTGAGATGACTTCGATTCTCGATTTCTTAGCATTTGTAGTGCAGGTGTGCTTGTATTCTGCTCTTCGTCTGTTCAGCTTCTTGATTTAAAATGTTTTCAAGTATATGAAACTTATGCTGGTGTGAGTGGATGTTTATTGAAGGATTGACAAAGCACACTGGCACGATAGTTCTAGTTTGCCAGACGAAACAACAAAAGGATTAGAAATTGAAAGCATTTAGCAGAGTGTGATTGTACAAAATATACGGGTATTTCCTCAAAATATACAAGCAAGTCTAGATAAGTGTACTGCAACCACACTAATTTTTTTTAAGAGAGTTGTTGTAGTACACTTATCTAGAACTTGTATATTTTGAGGAAACACCCGCTTAGTTCTGGTAAACCCATAACTCATAAGAGTAAAAAAATATTCTGGTAAACTTCATTAGCTTAAGATACTCTGTTCAATGACAATATGATTTCCCGGTATTCATAAACTTCGTTGAGATTGTGTATTTCTTTTTCTAAATTGGTCTTTAGGTTTTGGTGACGATTCTGTCTGATATGACATTTTGAAACAGGGACTGAGTGTGTCTTCAGCATTACTTGATGGTGAGAAATTCTTGGTTGCTTTTGGTGGCTACAACGGGAAGTACAATAATGAGGTATCTGCTAAATCCTTTATATTCGCTTTTCTTCAACAGCCTTAGAGTTTCTTGTGGGAGATAGATGGATTACAGAAGCATTGAGTCGTGTCTCATATAACTATTATTACTTGACTCGGAAAGGAGGGATTATTCATCATATGTTCACTAGATCTAGTCTGAGAGGAAATGGTATTAAGCTAAACGTTTTGTGCTACGAAGCCCTCTTTCCTAAATTACTGCGTTTTTGGTATAGGTATATGTTATGAGGCCTAAACCAAGGGATGTATTACATCCCAAGATACTTCAGTCACCAGCAGCCGAAGCAGCAGCAGCTTCTGTTAGAGCTGCATATGCCTTAACTAAACCTGAAAAGTTAGATTTATCTGAAAGAGAAGATTCCAATTTTAAGGAAGTCCATGTCGATAACACTCAGCAAAAGCTTTCGGCCGAAATTAGTGCACTTGGACTACAAAAAAAGGCGCTGGAGTCATCGCTTGCAGACGTCCAAGCAGAAAATGCTAATCTCAAGGCCAAGATTGAAGAAGTCAACAGCACTCATGCTGACTTGTCCAAGGTACTCTCATTAGAGTGATATGCTTCTATAGGAATTGATAATCACGTACTTATCCATTCTTGACGTTCATTGCTTCATTACAGGAGCTTCAGTCAGTTCAAGGTCAACTTATATCTGAGAGATCAACATGTGCTAAACTGGAGGTTATACTTCTGACACTTCTTTCCTTTTTGAACTTAAAGTCTAATTCTCTCCTCCGTATCCTATATCAGTGTTGTCAAAGGCTAATATAAGGCGCGCTTAAGCCTTGAAGCTCAGGGAGGACGCTTCGCTTCACTTAAGCTGCGCTTTAGTGTAGGCAAGGCACCAAGACGTGCCCCTTACTGACCACGAGTTCTATCTTGAATGGAGCAATGCTAGACTATATTTTTTTTGAGGAAAACAATATAAATGAATTTGTTACTTTTCTCTTGAATTACATGTATATTTTCATTTTTTTTTTGCATTGCGCCTTTTTTAACTAAAGCCCACACTTCAATTGCGCTATGCGCTTAAAGCCCCAATTGACCTAGAGTGCTTTTTAGAGCTCTTCACCTTTGACAATACTGTCCTATATCGGAGCAATCAAATCATTTATGTCTCAATTCAAAACGTGAGATTTTATGGCATCTTCAGGCACAAATAGCGGAGCTACAAAAGATGCTCGGTTCCATGCAGTCTATAGAGGAGGAAGTTCAGGCTCTACGAAAGGAGAAATCTGAATTGGAACGTGACATGGAGCGTGCTGCATCTGTTCAAAAACAGGGCTCGGGCGGTGCTTGGAAGTGGATTACTGGATGAGAATGAAAATCAATTTGCATATTTGCAACCTCTGTTTTCTTCCCCATTAATAGTGCCAGCTTGCAAAAGAAACTCTTGTAATGTTGTTTTGTCAGAGGAAGTGCAACTTTGGAATTTTTGTTGAACATAATATGGTTTTGTGAGAAGATTAGGAAATGATTGAAAAAACATATGTAGCATTCTTTTCACTTACTTTTTTATGTCATCTGTGGCACTTACATTTTGTAATCGCAATTTTTAATTGTAGCAAATTCATTGTTTTTTAATGTGTTATAATTATCTCATTCGTTTGTAAACTCTGTGTGCTGTTCAGTGTTTTAAGATTAGTAACATTGAACTCGGATTCTAATTGGACGTATAACAGTATTTTTACAAAATTGTTCAAGGACAGGTATTTCCAAAGGGATTTTTACCTATCTATACCATATATCAAACCTTATTACCCTCAATGTTTAAGATTTGTGTTTATTACATTTAAGCATACCAAATTACCATTTCTATACCATAATTCAAATTAGGGATATAATTAAGGGTTCATTTATATTAGGCATAATTATAGGACTATATCTTCCCACTTTCTCTTTCCTTTCATCTCAACTGTTCACAACACACACACAACTCACGATGCTCCTATGCTTCCTCTCGTTGATCATCCCCAACTGCCCACCACCGTCGAAAAATATCATATTTTCAGATTCACAAGAAAATTTTAAATTCTTTGATCCAACCACTTGAATTCCCACTGGAAATAATAATGGCAGAGAGTTCGAAATTCTTTGACCTCTTTTTTTATTTTTGGGCAGTGGTTGAAGGTTACTGGTTAACACAGTCGATTGAAATTCGAAGAAGAAGAAGAAGAAGACATATTTCCAGAATTTGTAGATATTTTGTAGTCAAATTGTAGTCAAATTAGAAAAATTGTAGATAAATTGTAGACTATTTTTTGCAGAAGATTTTATAGAAGCTTTAGTCGTTTTGGATTTGTGAAAACAGAAAATAATGCATCTACAATCAGAATACAAATAATCTACAATTTATCTACAAGATATCTACAAAATAGATACATTGAATTTTAATATCCAAATTCTCATTTCAATTGTAGCATAATTGGCATTTTCGACTTAATTGTAGAAGATTTGTAAAAGTTTTAGTCTTCCCAATCTACAATTCATCTATAATTTATCTACAATATATCTACAATTCTACAATTTAACTACAATTTATCTACAATTTCTGGAAATACGTCTTCTTCTTCTTCTTCTTCTTCTTCTTCTTCGAGTTTCAATCTAAAATTAAGTCAAAACCAAGTCTAATCTTCACCAAAACCCCTCAAAATTGAGATATAAACTCCTAAACATATTTTGAATTATTTACAACAACACCCAATCCAAACAAATAATGATTTTTGAAAACCCAAATTTGAATTCAAAGCTTTCAAGCTTTTTAATGGCTATCAATGGTGGAAAATATATGGAAGAACAGATGAAGATGAAGAACAGAAATCTCCTTTCCGTTTGATTACTGGAGCTTCAGTAGCTTGCGTTTTTTGAGAATTGTAATTGAGTGAGAGAAGAGAGATCTCTTTCCGTTGAGGAAGGAGAGAATTACGCAGCAATTCGAATTTGATGTTGACAGAATCACACGCAGATCTGGTGCCTTCATTTTAGCGCGTTTTATGGCAAAATCTACCTATTTTGGGATTGGTATATAATTTGTAGTAAAAGTGTGGACTACACGGGTAAATAACAAATTATGAACATTTTTGGTAATAAAATTTGATATATGGTATAGATAAGTAAAAATCCCATTTCGAAATTGCTGTACAAGCCCATCATCTAGCTTTTACCAATTAGATGTAAAAAGAAAGTTTTAAAAGACGTAAACTACTTCTATATTACCAAAGTAAACTACTTATATATTACCAAAGCTTTACCAATTAGATGTAAAAAGACGTAAACTAGTATATATTACCAAAGTAACTTAAAAAGAAAGTTTTAAATTTCAATTAGAACTATAGTAGGGTAAAACTGTCTATTTAAAATCAGTGTTTTAAAAGGTGTGGGCGAGAGGTGAGGCGTTTTATTTAATACGAGACGAGGTGAAAGCCCCAAGGCGTGAAGTGTTTTATTTTTTATATTTTATAAATTAAATAAAATCATTATATATATAAGAAAAATACATTAAAATTGTAAAAAGTTTAAGAAACTTATAAAATTAATATGTATGCGCGCATGAATCATACAATTTTTTTTTACTTGAAAAGTAAAGATACATTACACCTATGTCATCAAAGCAATATCTAAACCAGAGCGATACCAAAAGAAATTTTAAATTCAAAAACTAATTTGAAATTAATATATTTAAAAATGCAATTTTTTTTGGTGTGTGGAGAAAACAAAGCATAATGAAGGAAATGCAAGGATGGGAGCAGAGTAAGAATTGGAAGGCAAAACACTTTGCAGATAAAAGTCTAAAGTGTGTTTTTTTCTCCGTATACTAAACAACAAAGAGTAAAAATTATGAAATTGTGATAAAAATTAGAAACAATCTTTGGCTTTTGAGATTCTTTTTTTTTCTTTCCGGTAAACTTCCATTCTATTTTGCCAAAAAAAGATCAATATAATATAGTAATTGCTGACCAGTTCCTTAACTCAGCTTGGCAACTAATTGCTCAACTATAACCTATACAAGGTTTTAATTTCAGCTATAACCTATACACAACCTAACACCTATACAATCTGCACTATAAACAAAAGGGCAGTACATTGGACAAAATAAAGAAATTAAACTTGTCTAAGGATACCAATTCAATGCCTCCAAATGCTTCTGCCATCTGATATATGTATTGCCTCTGATGTGTATATGGCTTGCAATTTCTCTGCACATTCCATCTGGTGATGAGCTTCCACTCTAAAATCTGATCTTGTTCTTATCTCTCCATATGAGGTATACCATCACCCTAAAAACAGCTAAGACAATTGTCCCAAAACCTTTCTTTTGCCTAGCACAGGTTGTCACCCATTTCATCTCTTCCTGCCATGTTCTTATCTGTTTTGGACAACCAAGCCAATTCAGTAACCTTTGCCAGATATTCCTCGTGTATGCACAGCCAAAGAATAAGTGATCAAAGTGTTCATCATCCATGCCACAGAAAACACAAGTTTGGAGAATTTGAATACCAATTTTCTGTAGCCTCTCCACAGTAGGTAATTTCCCCTATACAGCTAGCCATAAGTTGAATTTGTGTCGAGGGTGTATATGAGGTTGTAAGATCAGACATTTCTAGTACACCTTTTGGATCTGAGGAATCTGCAACTTATATAGCTTCTTTATGCTGAATCTTCCATGTGTACTTTGCAATGTCATCAGTCTTGAAGTCAGGTCTCCTTGCAAGGTAGGTGTCTCAAGGATAAGCTTCCTGAGTTCAAGAATTTTCCTCACAACCTAGGCTGCATTCTTGGGTATGGACATAGAATCAATGGTCTGGTTCTTGATGTAGTAAGCATGGATCCACCTGATCCAAAGGCAATCCTTCTTCTTGGTGATAGCCCATAAGTATTTCGCCACTGTTGCTTTGTTCCAGTTGTACAGGTTAATAACATTCTGTCCTCCCGCTGCTTGTGGCAAGCATATCTTATCCCAAGACACAAGTGCTTTCCTAGAGATTTCTGCTTTTCCGTCCATAAGAATGTTCTGTAGGTGGCTTTAATCATTTTCAACACCTTCTTTGGCAGTAAGAATATTTGTGCCCAGTATGATTGTACACCGAAGATCACTGATTTTATGAGCTGTAATCTTCCTGAGTATGATAGAAGCTTTGATGTCTAACAACTTATCCTTGCAGTGATCTTTTCTACCAGTGGCCAGCATTGGTTAATTGACAACTTCCTTGATGCTAGTGGCACTCCCAGGTATTTGAGTGGCAATGTGCCCTCATTATATCCTAGCTCCTGCAAGATGTCCTCCTTCAGATTTGCAGAAATGCCAGCAAGGTAAATAGAGCTCTTGTCTACATTTGCTTGTAGTCCTGAGGCCTTTGAAAAATTCATAAAAGCATGTTGGAGCAACCTAATAGAAGGAAGGTCTACCATACAAAACATCAGCAGATCATCAGCAAAACACACATGGATCACTCCCAATTTTTTGCATCTAGGGTGGAAGTGGAACTCCTTGTTCAAAGCCAACTGGTCAAATTCCCTCTGTAGATATTCCATGGCAAGCACAAACGGATAAGGTGACATAGGGTCACCTTGCCTTTATTCCTCCTTAGCCTTTGAAGGGTTTAGTGAGCCCACGTTTCAGTATTAAGGAATAAGTGACAGTAGTTATACATTCTATTATCCACTCAATAAACTTATGTGGGAATCCCAGTTCAATCAGTAGCCTTTTCAGAAAATACCAATCCAATGTGTCATAGGCCTTCCTAAGGTCAACCTTAAGGACACACCTTGCAGGGATCCCTTTCCTGTTATAGCCTTTGAATAGTTCATGGGTGAACAATATATTATCAGTGATGCTTCTGCCTTCAATGAAAGCTGATTGAGATCCTCCTACCAGATGACCTATCACTTTCTTTAGTCTCTAGTGAGAACTTTAGTGATGATCTTGTATATAGTTGTGCAACATGTTATAGGCCTATAGTCCTTAACCTAGGTGGGTTGGGGGCTTTTGGGATCAGAGTGATAGCAGAACAATTGATAGCCTTGTGCATATTTCCTGTTTGAAAGAAGGCTAGCACATCAGCAAGCACATCATCTTTTACCTCCTCCTAGTGTTGAGTGAAAAACTCAATTGGAAATCCATCAACACCTGGTGCTTTGTCAGTTGGCATGCTTTTAACAACATTAATTATTTCCTCTATTGTGACATCCTTGATCAGCTCCAGTTATTGTTGTCTTGTCAGGAAGGACCCTTTCTTAATCACCTCAAAATTTGGATAGGGGAGAATGTGTGATGACTCTCCCATCAACTTCTTGAAGAAAGAGAGAAATTGGTCTTCTACTTGCTTTGGTTCTGTGATCCTGATTCCTGCATCATTATGAATAGAATGAATTGTGTTAGCACTTGTGCACATCTTCCATTGAGCATGGAAGTATTTTGTATTAGCATCTCCATATTGTATCCATGGGACTCGTGATTTTTGCCTTAGAACATGTTCCTCTATATTACTCCACTTTTCCACTTCCATTAAAGCTTCTTTCTCCTGTTCTATATAGCTTTGGCATAATGGTTGAAGGATATGGTATTGTGCTAGTTCCAATTTCTGTTTGGCTTGATTTAGCTTTTGTTGGTAAGAGGCCATGAAAGCATTTAACTCCCTTAGTGCCTCCTTAGCCTCTTAAGTTTTTGCCATGTTCTGGACAGCCCTGCATCTCCATAATCCTGTGCCCACACTTCTTTCACAATACAAAATCTGGATGGTGAAGTACTGTTTGATATAGCTTGAAGGGTCTAGGATGCAAGTTCTGTTGTTGAGCTACAAAATTGCATTTAAGCAATATAGGTGAGTGATCTGAAACTCCAGGATTCAGATACTCTGCTTCAATATGGCCATAGTTCACGACCCAAATCCATGTCAGGCCGTGATAGCGTCCAGCACCGTTACTAGACAAGCCAACAGTGAACAACCTAGTGATTTCCTATTTTTAACTAGTCTTCCCATATAGAAATTTTTCCATAATTTAAAGATTGAATAAGAAACCGATTTAAGATAATAAATGGAAAACAGTTGCAAACATTTATAACCATAGGAACAGAACCCAAAAATCACTAGTCTATTAATGTGTGCCAAGATCTAGTGTCACAAGTACATGGGCAACTAGTAGAATATATAAAAGATATCTATCCTACTGCCTGAAATAGAATAGACAACAACAAAACAAAATAGACACTCCAACATGCTGCTGAACGACTTGGAAGGGGGCAGCTCACCGTGAAATCTTGAACCAAGATCAAGTATGCGTGCCAGACGGGTAACTAGTTGCACCTGCCTCAGATCCTGTACAATTAAGTATAAAAGTGTAGTATGAGTAGATAAACAATATATACCCAGTAAGCATCCAGTAAGGCAATCGGGGGGCCTAGGCCCAGGCCCAGGTTTCTACGCGAACGCGACCTTCGCAAGCGAACGCGAAGGCCAAAGAGTCCAGGCCTTTACGAGCGCGGCCCTGCTTATGTGAACGCGAAGGGCAAAAATGCCAGCCCCCAAATCCTTCATCGCGAACGCGAGGGTCCATCCGCGTTCGCGAAGAAGGAAACTATAAGCAGAAATCTGGTGATTTTTCAACTTGGCTTCGAGTGGTCCGAAACACACCCGAGCCCCTGGGGACCCCGTCCAACCACACCAGCAAGTCTGTAATCATATTACGGACCGGACATGCTCGAACTCACGAAATGCGTAAAACAACAACGAAACGAAGAATCATACCCCAAAACCGAATTGAATCAAACTTTGAACTTTAAATTTCCTAATTGTTCCGAACGCGCTGAATCATACTTAGACTACTCGAAATGATACCAAATTTTGCGTGCAAGTCTTAAATGATATTATGGAACTATTTCTGGTCTCGAAATTCCATTTGGACCTCGATATCACCAAAACCTCGTCCAAACCAAATTTAAAGAACTCATAAAACCTTGAAGAACCAACTTTCACTTTTTGGTGTCAAAACACTCTCAAGTCATCCAAAACCCGATCCGAAAATACGCCCAAGTCGGAAATCATCATACGAACCTATGAGAACCGTCAAATCCCAATTCCGAGGCCGTTTACTCAAAATGTTGGCCAAAGTCAAACTTGGTATTTTAAGCCAACCTTAAGGAACCAAGTGTTCCGATTTCAACCTGAACTCTTTCAAATCCCAAACTAACCATCCCCGCAAGTCATAAATTAGTAAAAATAAGTACGAGAAGGCTTATTTAAGGGAATGATATTCTAGAAAGTAAAATGACCGGTCGGGTCATTACAACCATAGTTCATCAGCCAATAATAATTCCCAAATGCCTAGTCTATCTTACTGTAAACTCTTGCATTGTCATCTCTTTTGTTACACCAAGTGTAGTACCAACCTTTGCTCTTCAAGGGAGTAAATTGCAATCGATCTAATAGGTCCTTGACGCCCTGGATCTCTGCCTGTGTTATAGGGGCTCCAATCCTATCCTCAGTATGAAGCACATTGTTAAAGTTACCACATACCAGCCATTCAGTTGTAATGTGAGCTCCTATAAAAGCAAGCTTATCCCATAGTTGTTGTCTATGCATCAAATCATTATTTGCATAAATCACAGTGAGTAAAAACCTTTTTCGACTACTTGGGTCCTCCACTTCACAATGGATGAACTGATCATGTACTTCTAATATTTGAAGCTTTATATGAGGTTTCCACAGTAGCCAAATACGACCATTATAAGAATGGTCATAGTTGTAATTGGCTTGCCAATTCGTTGCAATCTTCTGTGTAATCCTCCTAGCTTTATTCACTTTTACTCTTGTCTCAACTATCCCCATAATTTCAACTTTATATTTTTTCAGAAAGAGAGTCATCTCCTTCTGTTTAAAGGGCCTGTTAAGCCCTCTTATATTCCAGGTACTTATAATCATGGAGGTTTGAGGTGGTCAATACCACCCTCCCTTGTATCAGATGATGTATATCCTTGAGTCAGTACCTCAAATCTATTGGTACTTCTAACCTGGCTGGTGGAGCAGCTAGCTGTAGCTTGTTGTGCCTGATCTTCCAGTCCACCATCAACAATTCTTTTACCTTGGCTTTTGGATCCTTCTTTACTTATTGGCACTACTAATGCTGGGAATTCCTCCTCATCCAAAGTGGCCTTATAGCCCGTTTGGCCATCCTTCTAAAATCAGTTTATTTTGAGAAGTGTTTTTTTTCAAAAGTATTTTTAAAAAAAATGTTTTTGATAAGAAGTAGTTTGTGTTTGGCTAGTTAATTAGAAAAACACTTTTGAGCAGTAATTAGTGTTTGGCCAAGCTTTTGAAAACTGCTTCTAAGTGTTTTTTTCTCAAAAATGCTTCTCAGAAAAGTGCTTTTGGAGAGAAGCTACTTTTTTCTGCTTCTCCTCAAAAACACTTTTTTTCCTTCCAAAAGCTTGGCCAAACACCTCAATTTTTGGCCAAAAGTATTTTTGACAAAAAAAGCACTTTTGGCCCCAAAAAAAGCTTGGCCAAACAGGCTATTAGTCTCCTGTGGTTCAGTGGTAGTTTCCTTTGTTGCAGAAGTAGTTGGATCAGTGGTAAGGCTACTCTGGTCTTTTGCCACCCATTTAGTCACCACCTTCCTCCTCCTCTCACCTCTTCTATTCTTCCTTGTTTGCTCTACAAAACCATCATTTTTCTCTTGGGTCTTCCTCTGTCTACATTCCTCAGTAGTGTGCCCAACTTTTGATATTTTTAGTTTGAAAATTTACTAAAAAAACGATTTGGCTCAAATTTGGAAAAGTTTTCGGGGATTATACTCCCAATGACATACGCCTGAATGCCTGGAATGTCAGGGCTTGTGCTCCACGATACTTACGCCCCGCCAGTGTACCTCGGTGTATTTTTGGTGCGCCTCACCCCAAGGCTCAGCCAAAAAAACACTTTTTAAAACACTGTTTAAAATGAGTGAGTTGTGAGAAATTGCTAAGCCTCATAGCATTTTCGGAGGTCTACAATTTCGACCAAACCTTCATTTGTGGAAACTGTTTGATTAACTTTTAGACCATCCAGTCAATTTAACTCTAAACTGACCAAAATAAATACTACATTAATAATTGAAATTTATGGCGCAACAATGACATTAGCTTTTATAAATAAAGTAATAGGAATTTGATAGTTCCAGGAAACAACTCTACTCTACTCTACTCCCTTATTTTGTAATATGGCTATTTAAATAATAGTAATATTCAGTTGACGAAAAAGAATAAAGTAATATACTTTAAATAGACCCCAGACGCCAAGAATGAATGAAAAGGCTGCTAGCTAGTGTAAAGTCTAGTAAGGCAACTGGGAAATGATTAGGTGCTTTTGATCAATTACATTAACTAGTCTCTCACCACTATATATACTTGTCCCTTAATTCTCTTCCATTTAATTAAGTCAACAACTGAGAGTTCCTTTCCTTCTTCCTTAAAATAACAAAAACAATACTCTCATCTTTTATTAGCAATGGCCTCAGCAGCAGTAGCCAACTATGAAGAAGAGATTGTTCGCCCCGTCGCCGACTTCTCCCCTAGTTTGTGGGGTGATCAGTTCCTTTCATTCTCCATTGACAATCAGGTTTGTTCTTGTAAGCAAGGTTAATTTTATTGAACAACATTAGTTTTTCTAATTTCATTTTTTAAAATACATTATAAATAGGTTGCTGAAAAGTATGCTCAAGAGATTGAAGCATTGAAGGAACAGACAAGGAGTATGTTGTTAGCAACAGGAAGAAAATTGGCTGACACATTGAATTTGATAGACACTATTGAACGCCTTGGCATATCCTACCACTTTGAGAAAGAAATTGATGATATTTTGGATCAGATTTACAACCAAAACTCAAACTGCAACGATTTGTGCACTTCTGCACTTCAATTTCGATTGCTCAGGCAACATGGTTTCAACATCTCTCCTGGTAAGTTCATCATGAAACACACCTTTAATATTGTTGTTAAAATTATTATCCATTTATTGAAAGAAGGTTAACTAATCTTGAGCTTTCTTTCTTGAAATACCAGAAATTTTCAGCAAATTCCAAGACGAAAATGGCAAATTCAAGGAATCTCTTGCTAGTGATGTCTTAGGATTATTGAACTTGTATGAAGCTTCACATGTAAGGACTCATGCTGACGATATCTTAGAAGACGCACTTGCTTTCTCCACTATCCATCTTGAATCTGCAGTTCCACATTTGAAATCTCCGCTTAGGGAGCAAGTGACACATGCCCTTGAGCAATGTTTGCACAAGGGCGTTCCTAGAGTAGAGACCCGATTTTTCATCTCATCAATCTATGAGAAGGAACAATCAAAAAATGATGTGTTACTTCGATTTGCCAAATTGGATTACAACTTGCTCCAAATGTTGCACAAACAAGAACTTGCCGAAGTATCAAGGTACGATATATAAAAACGATGTGGACCCTTTTTTGATTGATCATATCTCAAGTATTGATGTTAATTTATTATGTTGCAGGTGGTGGAAAGATTTGGATTTCGTAACAACACTTCCATATGCTAGAGATCGAGTGGTTGAATGCTACTTTTGGGCATTAGGAGTTTATTTTGAGCCTCAATACTCTCAAGCTCGCGTCATACTCGTTAAGACCATATCAATGATTTCGATTGTCGATGACACCTTTGATGCTTATGGTACCGTTAAAGAACTTGAGGCATACACAGATGCCATACAAAGGTATGAACTTCATCAGTTCACTTATTCTTTGATAGTGAATGTCGTTGTGAAAAGAATAAGACGAACTTCTACTCATTATAGTTGTGCTCTTTCAAAATGCATGAGTTCACCTTAATTTTGTCATCCTACAGATGGGATATCAACGAAATTGATCGGCTTCCTGATTACATGAAAATCAGTTATAAAGCTATTCTAGATCTTTACACGGATTATGAAAAGGAATTGTCTAGTGCTGGAAGATCTCATATTGTCTGCCATGCAATAGAAAGGGTATGTTTGTGCTATGTTTTTTTCCTTAATTCATTTCTCACTTTGTTTTACCTTGTGTACGTCGTTTAGTGATCAAAAACTTGATACAATTCAATCAAATTTTCTAACACTTGAACATATATATTTTGTATTCGCAGATGAAAGAAGTAGTAAGAAATTATAATGTCGAGTCAACATGGTTTATTGAAGGATATATGCCACCTGTTTCTGAATACCTAAGCAATGCACTAGCAACTACTACATATTACTACCTCGCGACAACATCGTATTTGGGCATGAAGTCCGTTACGGAGCAGGATTTTGAGTGGTTGTCAAAGAATCCTAAAATTCTTGAAGCTAGTGTGATAATATGCCGAGTTATTGATGATACAGCCACGTATGAGGTATGAAATGTATCTCAAGAAATTATATGATATTTAGACAAACAAAATGTTGCGACAACAATTGAGGCAATATAAAAGCTAACCCGGCCCCTAATCTATCTGCCTTTCAGGTTGAGAAAAGTAGGGGACAAATTGCAACAGGAATTGAGTGCTGCATGAGAGATTATGGCATATCAACAAAAGATGCAATGGCTAAATTTCAAGGAATGGCTGAAGCAGCATGGAAGGATATTAATGAAGGATTTCTTAGGCCCACTCCTGTATCTACGGAGATTTTATCTCGTATTCTAAATCTTGCTCGTATTGTTGAGGTTACATATATACACAATCTAGATGGATATACTCATCCGGAGAAAGTCTTGAAACCTCACATTATTGCCCTGCTTGTGGACTCCATCGAAGTTTGAGCTGCCAATTGTTGCTCATCTTAAAGAAACTTCATTCTTCTGTGTTGAGAAAGTAGTTATATATGTTTTTTTAAATTGTATAATTAAGTTGTTAGGAAGCTGGTTTTGCGATTGTGCAGTGGACTTCCTAACTAGGACCTCCTTGTAAGAAGTAATCTTCAAGTGTTATGAATTCACTTGCATTGCGGAGAAATCTTGTTATATGAAGCATGTTATGGGAGTCTCTTGTGACCTATTTTTTAGTGTATGAAGTAATCTGAGCCTTTTGCTCGTCCTTCCTTAATTAGTATTTCTTTTTATCATACTTGATCTCACAAAAGGTACATATATTGTATCCTTTAAATTAAAAGAAAATTCTAACAATAATACGACAAATTGCATAAAGTCATTGTGGGGTTGAGATATAAAATATTAAATAGATCATAATAAGTCAAAACACTGGATAATAAAATTCAGATTGCATTCAATATATATATATATATATATATATATATATATATATATATATATATATATATATATATATCTTAAGATGTATATATAGTATATAAATCGAATATTCATGTAAAATATATTATATAATACAAGAATTATACATTCTAGAAAGGAACAAAACCAGCTCAGATGGAGAGCATACTGTTATTTTCAGTCAATTGTATATAACCATTTAATACTAAAATTTCAAACACACTAAACATATATGTGTTCATGCAACTTGAATAGAAAATTTTGATGGGAAAAGAACTACTCATGCAGCATACACATGTAATGCCAGACTATTCACTAAAATAAATTAAAACAGACCCAACTTAGATGAAGAGTATACCGTTAATTTATGTCAAGTGAACGACATAATTAATATCTCTAGTTCTATTGATCCAACATATATACTCAGATGGAGAGTAAGTACATGATATCACTCACTAGTATTTCACCCAATTAGCTTACAATAAATTTATCCGATATGGAGGAAGACCTAAAGTTAACGGGTAAATTTATTACTCACTTAAAATTAATAGTAGAAGACCATAGAAATATATTTCTATCACCACTTAATCATGATTGCCTTTTAATTACAAAATTGATTCAACCTTTAAATTCAGATAGAGAGTCAATACAGGTTATCAATAACTAGTAACTTTACCAATTGGGTACATAATAAATTAAATTTATGTGATATGGAGGAAGACTAAAGTCAACATGTAAATTTATTATCTCACTATAATTAAAAGTGGAGACCATACGGTTTAACTGGAATCACCACTTGATCACAACTACGAAATTTTTTCTAATGATTAAGTTCCATAATTCCAAAAAATGATCAAACCCATCTAAACAGTCTTAAAACGCTAAAATTAACGTTTTTCACCGCACAACAGTGAGTATCGATCACTGGGTTATTTCTGATAAACCTACCAAATTTTAGCTCAATCGGAGACCGTTATAATCACAATCTCCAAAACTGTGACCAAATTTGGGAAATTGCCATTTTAAGCACTTTTAAAAATTTAAAATACGGAAAAAGACTAAAAATACACTTAAACTATCGGAAATAGATCACTTTTATCCTCCGTTAGTTTTTGGTATAAAAAAGGTCCTTGCCGTTAGTTTTTTTGGCTCGCTCTTACCCTTCACACTAATAGACCTCCAACTTGGACTGAAAATAACATAAAAATAATATACTTGCTGAGGTGGATGCTTATTTGGACAAATTTCTCATTTTTTTTCCGTTGTCTTCTTCCTTCCTTGTAAACCTGATAACTAGTAGAGATACTTTAGACAAGATGCCTACCACAACATCCAGGAAATCACTTCATCATCTTTCAAAATACTTACATACCAAAATATTACTTCTGCATTTTTCATCTTTGATTGCTAAAGAGAAACCTACTTCAAACCGCTTTATTGTGATGACCTGATAGGTCATCTAGTGTTTTAGAACCTAATTCTATATTTTAGTCTGAAATATCTCATTTTAGTCTTCCTTGATTTGCATGCACAGTCTGGGTATTTTTCCGAAAAGCTTTTATGTTAAAAACTGATAAAATATGAAAATTATGCCTTAAAAATCTATTTGAGTTGACTTCGGTCAACATTTTGAGCAAACAGATCTGGATTCGTGTTTTGACAGTCCTGGTGGGTCCGTATCGTGATTTGAGACATGAGCGTATGCCCGGAATCGAATTGGGAGGTCCCTAGCTCGAGTTATGAATATTTGTTGAAAATTAAAAGTCTGAAAGTTTAATGGTTTTTAAGAATTGATTGATGTTTGGCCTTGTTGATACCGGGTCTGTATTTTGGTTTCGGAGTCTAGTACAAGTCCAATATAATATTTATGACTTCTCTGTGAAATTTGGTGAGAAATGAAGTTAGTTTGACTTGATTCGGACGTCCGATTGTGAAAATAGAAGTTTTAAAGCTTTCTTGAAAATTTCATTCGATTTGGTGTTCAATTCGTAATTCTAGGTGTTATTTTGGCGATTTGATCCTGCGAGCAAGTTCGTATGATGTTGTAGGACTTGTGTGCATGTTTGGTTTGGATCCCCCAGGGCTCAGGTGAGTTTCGGATAGGCTACGAAGTGTTTGTACATAGAAAAAACAGCAGTTGATGCACCAAATCTGCAGACGTCGCATTTGCGAAGAGGCCATAGCAGTTGCAAGCAGTGGGCTGGGAGGGACACATTCGCATTTGCGAAGTTTTTGATCGCATTTACGATCCTTACAGTTCGCATTTGCGAACACTGGGTCGCATTTGCGAGGTCAGCAGGTTGAGCCAATCTTCGCATTTGCGAAGACTTTTTCGCATTTACAGGGTTCTCAAATGGTAGAAAATGCGACACCTTCAACTAATCAAAACTTAAGTTAGACGAGATTTTTCCCCCATTCATCAAATTTTCAATTCCTAGAACCCTAGAGGCGATTTTTCCAAGACCATTTTTCCAAGACCATTTTTTCCCAAAATATTTTTTTTTTGGCAATCCGCTAGGCAAGCACCTAGGACTAGTTTTTTTTATTAATAACAGAAAAGAAAAATACAACAATTAGGAAAAGTACAAATAAGGGGGACAATATCACCGGTATTGTTACCCATATGTCTAGGCTATATAATCACTCCTCTCCGCCTCACATTGCCTTATGATGGCAGCCTCATGTAGAGGATTCATGGTGTAGCTGCCGGCACAGTCTCACGAGGGCATATAATCTCATAGCCGTGTGGATATTTTTCCAAAGGCATAGGATCAAGGCAACACAAACCGGGCTAAACCTTACCTTACTAATCCTATTGAGGCAAAGAAAAGGCCTCACCTACTAACAAACATGTAAAAAATAAGAACTTGAACGGACCAAATATTCAATGATCATCACAGAGTTTATAACATACTCTGTGATGATATTACAAATGAGTATACTTATAAAATGATAAAATAGAATGTAGTAGGAATTAAATTCTTGTCCCTTCTTTTCCAAACTTGTAAAATCTTCAATTTGTAATTCTTTGTTGTTTTCCTCAACCGTGTTCAAAATGTATTCAAAAATCAGCATTTCTTTTTTGAACGATTGGACCTCGTTGATGTAGTTGGGGCAGCCTGCTTTTGTTTGGCAACTCTCATTGGAGGTTGCCTAATATTTAAAAAATCACTAACCTTGTCGTCCCAACTATTTTTCCTTGTATGAGTCTTCTTACCTTTGCCGCAATGCATTGGTGATAGATCCCCTTTTTTTTGCTACCTCTTCTCTACACTGTTGTAGCATTGCATATTCTTCTCCTTGTTCAAAAAGCTCTCTCACTAAATTCACAGGTTGTGGTTCATTTTGAATCTTATTTAGTGACACCAAGGCAGATTCTCCAGTTGCCATCATTGCCTTACTTTGTTGTTGTCTAATGTGTTGTTATTTGTTCTTTTTCCTACCTACAGGACATGTGCTAGATGTAATAGGAATTACATGCATGGAACTTACCATAGCTTCCAAAAGCTTTCTCTCCTCCTCTGGAATAAGTGGTTTAGTGGTCACCAATTGCTGCTGCCCAGATTTTGCTTGATCAGCTGTAGGATTTTCAGCATTAACAGTCCGCCTTGTACCTGCAGTTGCAGCTTGACTTGGACTTGTAGTTGGGGAACTGCTGTTAGCACCTATAGTAAGCTGCTTGGAAGATGTTGCTACATCTTGAGGCAAAATTCCAGCTGGTGCAATTGGAATTGCAGCACTAGGAGACATTCTGGGAATAAATGCAGGAGCATGGAGGTTTAGTTTGCTCGTGGGGACTGCTGCAATTTTTCCATGAGACTTTGACTTAACTAGAGAGTCAAGCTCCTCCCCTGCACTCTCCTGATCCTCCTCCTCGTCATCTTCTTTAGCTGAGTAACCTGCAAAACCGTCGTCCCAATCCTCCTCTTCATCTTCCTCTCGTTGAACTTGCCACAGTTTGGATTTAATAGCCTTAAGCCTCACGATTGTTTGTATAGCCTCGTTGTTATTCCCCGTTGACAACATAAGCTTCCCAGATTCACCTTCAAATTCCCCAAACGACCCCACAGATTGAGAAGGGATATCATGTACGGAGGTGTTCAAGGTTGCCAATGGTTGTTTCAGCAAAGTAGGCTTCATCATCATTTCATTCTGGGCATTGGAAAAATGCAACTTAAGAGCATTGGTAAGTGATTCTAACTCAT